>NC_085861.1:55663362-55895749 GCF_034702125.1 Engraulis encrasicolus | reverse complement strand
TTCAGTACAATCGTTTATTTTTGTTAAGTTTATAAACAGTTTTTATTTTGCAAACAACCTCAGTTAAAGTTTTGTGTAAATACGTTATACAATAAACCACCTCAACTGGAGAAATGCGTTAATCCTGTCCAAGCCTCTATCTACTCCCTTTTGGATTACTATGGGAAACTTTTGAAAAATCTGGATCTACAATTTAGTTAATTGGACCCAATCAGCCATGAGCATACATTACCCATCTTTGTGCAGGAGAACAGTGAAGGAAGCAGAAGCCAGGAAATCACAGGAGAAGACGAATGCCATTGCCATCAAGATAGTTACATTTATTGATACATTGCAAGTGAGAAGAGCAATTCAGTTAACCCTTAGAATACCATAATGTAGCATAGTGCCTTTAGCATCAGGGCTTTAGCGCCCATCCGCCAAGCGCTTCCCCAGTCGTCCCCAGCTCTTCTCTCGAGCTGCATCTGAGAACAGTATTTAAACCCCACAAGTGTATTACATCATGTAACAAACATGGTCAAAGCATCAGTGCAGCAAGAATATACCAGAATACATCAGTCAAATAAGGAAATGGTCACTCCAGAGTGTTACCTTCCCTGTGGCCAGTGGGCCTGAGCTACTCGGCCAGTGGGTGAGTGATAACCGACACCCAGCTAATTTACGACAGGGCAGCTGTCTTCTGGACTCAGCTAGGCCCCAGAATTACACAGAAGCACCTTGAAGCGTAAAACATCTCTAAAATGAAGATATTCTACATGTGAAGATATTATGTTAATTTCCAATAAATGATTGTAAATATTAATGAAGAAATGTTGACTCAACTTCGACATAACGCCCCTTTTGAAATTCAAACCGAATTTTAAACCTTAAAAAACATTTTTTCATTAATATTCTGCATGAAACCTTTTGAGCACTAAAATGTACAACAGTCAGTCAATAAAATATGAAACTTCCTTCAAAGTTGACACTCTCGTTAACCCAAACTTTTCCCCAAAGAAAATTATGAATGGCCCCTTTATTGAACCACCCACTGTTTGCAAACCCATGTGAATATTTTCTCCAAACTTTGTGTGTGGCGTGACAGCCTTTAATGAATTTACCCCTGTTAAATCAGCATCAGTATGTACCTCACTAAATGTTGAATGCAACTGTATGCAATAAACTTCAAAAACTGAAATCAGACAACTTTCTGAAAATAATAAAATAATCAGCAAATGAAATCAATGAAACAATTAGAAAAGATGAAATCAATGAAATAATCAAATCAGTATGAAATAATGAAATTAATGGAAAAGATGAACTCAGTGAAACAATTAGGTGTGCAGTATACCCCTAACCTGCCTTACTTGTAGAAGTGGTCAACTAACTAATGTCCATAATGTCCATGACGCCATCTTG
The DNA here is from genome assembly GCF_034702125.1 of Engraulis encrasicolus. Classification (NCBI taxonomy): domain Eukaryota; kingdom Metazoa; phylum Chordata; class Actinopteri; order Clupeiformes; family Engraulidae; genus Engraulis; species Engraulis encrasicolus. Next base: position 55,894,351 of record NC_085861.1, on the reverse strand, counting down.
TTGTTGCCATACCAGTCTCTCTCTCTCTCTCTCTTGCCCATCACTCTGTGTCTCTCCGGAAACCTGTTGAAAACAGCTTATGGGCAGCTGTCGTTGCTCCGTCAGATCCAGTCTTTGCATGTGTCCATAGCACCCCTCCAGATGAGGACTGTCCGAGCCTTGGAAACACTCGGCCGAGCCCCTTGAGGAGAAGGTATCACGAGACACCCCCTACAAATCCAGTACCGTTCAACTCAGTCTTTCAGCAATCTTTCGACGATCTCTGGTACATTTCTTTGGCACCAGTCCGTGGATGCTGGCATCAGCTCCTTGCCTGCATGGCACTGTGGCAAACTTTCAGCGACTCTTTGCACTCCTCCAGCCTTTCTCTAGCTGGCAAGATTCAGTCCTGGCATTTGTGCCCACAACTGCCATCAGACCTCAGCTCCTTGAACTCTGTCCATCGAAACTCCTGGAACGTCTCCTGACGCCCCTTTGTCACTTGAAACAACTCAGTCCACTTTCAATCAGAAAGAAACACCTTAGTCCACAAAACTTTCAAAACGACAGTCGTTGATCCTCCGGAAACAGCAACAGATCATCTCAGCAGAGACAACCCTTTTGATGACCTCAGTCCAACTCTCGCTTGAGAGACAGCTCAGTCCTTGAGAGAGATTCCCAGAGAGGCAGAGAGATCATCCACTGGCAACCTTCCATGATGATTTTCTCCTCTTCGACCACTCCTCAATTTCCACCTGTAACTACAAACCAATGTTAGCACACACCCAAATTATTTCACCACTTTCAACAATCAGTGTATACACTTCTCCTCATCCTATATGATGTTGTATGCATGTATGGTGCATTCTAGTGAACTTGTTCATGACCTATAACACTTCTTTTGGCAAAATAATTTAAAATTCTACACTCTACCCCCCTTCCACAGAGAATAGACTTATTTTCTGTGGAACAGGTCAACTTCTCATATCTGAGAGGTACTTTGTGCCTAATGCAATCTCACGAATGCTTCGCACGCTTACAGTATTAAACTCCAAGTCTCCAACGTTAACGTTAACCAAAATAAATAAAATAAATTCCCCAAAATAAAATAAAACCCCAAAAGAAATAAAAATAAACTTAAAGTAAAACCAAAAATGAAATGAAAATATCTGCAAATAAAATCCTAAAGTGTGTTGTACTGTATATGATCAGCAATGTCAGATATGACTTACATGTCAACTAACTTCAGTCTTCATCCGTGACAATTAACCTTGACTTACATATACTTATGTACAAACGTATCAAACTTCATGTCATCAGTTCTAAGTAGTCAAATAAACCAATTACCCTTGTGGGCAAAATAACTCAAACCCCCAAAATAAATAAATAAACTGAAGAATGAAATAAAAATGAAATAAGAATGAGAAATAAAATGTAAAGTTAAACTTAGAATGAGAATGAGTCACCGCTTTAAGAAGCATTACCTTAAACTCCTACAGTTTTAAAGTGGTTTCTACTCACGCAACCTTATCTCACTCTCTCTGTCTGACCAGTCACTCCATGCCCCTGCAAGCAGTGTCCTTTTACGACAGTCGTAAAGCGCCATCTTTAGCTACTGAGAGGGAGAGAGACACACACTGGTTATAACATGTGTTATTACAAATGCTAAAAAGACTCCACTTAGTAATGTTAAGAGAATAATTAGAGCTATCAATAGCAGTGACTCAAAAATAAACCCCAGACATCTAAGATGATGTTCCAAACTGAAATTAAACTTTCAAGAAATAAAACAAACCAAAATCCCCCACAGGAAATAAACTAAAAGTTAAATAGACTCAGTGTGTTCAGTCTATACGTTACTGTATTTCTCCATTACCATTTTTCTTAAGATTTTCTAATTTTAAGTTACTTAACAAATAACAGACATATACACTCACCACAATGGAAGACTCCACACCACCTTGTCTCTTCCATTCAACAAGCATTCACTAGTCTTTCTCTATAGGGCCACTCACTCACTCAAACTCACCAACAGCAAGTGACAAGACAAGACACTCACTCAAGCACCCTCAGTCATCATGGCCCAGGCATCCTGTACAAGATTGATCACTTCATTGCACAAGATGAGAGAAAGATCACAAACACTGAAATAGCCGCACATGACAGGCCGGAGTTCCTATATTTCACCGAGGTTTTGCGAATCGCTCTCAACCCAACTTTCATTCACTTGTCATCTTAGTCAGTTATTCTTTTCGCTTCATGGAGATTGCAACCATGTTTATTCCCTTTTATCTTCTCACTTCTAACCCCATTCACATCCACGAGGCCTTTCAAATGACACAGAGGAAAATGAAGTTCAAACAACTCTTGGCATTATTTCCCTAAGTTGCCCACACAAATAACTAATTTAATTACTTGTACTTAAAATCATGCCGAATTATAAGACACTCTGATTTTCCTCTGTATCAAATAAAATCCTCCGAGAAGCACCCCGCTTTCATACAGCCGCAATGGTATTTATTTTAGAACTTCTTTTTTTTTATATATTTTTTTTTTTTTAATATTTTTTATTTATTCATTTTTTATAACTGACTTTCCTTTTTCTTCATCTTCTCTTTTCATATAGAACCGTCCACCCATACATGTGGCCTGCATATACACGTAGCTTGTAGGTCTATATTCTGAGATTCTTCTCTCTCTATTCTTTATCTTCTGTTTACCCAGCGGTGTAGCTCTACATAGAATGCAAGCATACTGAGTATACCCACCTCAAAAAGTAGACCACACCGCTGTTCTTACCTCGCCTACTTAGTATTTTATCAGAACCTGCGGTGCTCCAGGCTCTATCTTTCTAACCTCCTTTTGTTTTCCTGCTCTTGTCTTATCTCATACTTCATTTCTCTACTTCTGTCTTATACAATGGCTAGTGGTACCACAATGAGTCCTCGGTGAAACTTTTAAAACTCCAACACGCCCATTGCGGAGTTCATTTCAGATCCAGAATGATTAAACCCCACACACTTCAAGACATTAATCTGTGCAAATACTTATAAAAGGCCTTAGGCTAAACCTTTCAGTAACATTAAACAGTTTACACAGACAATTGCCCAATCAATGTGCAGATTCAACCATTCAAGATTACACTTAACCCATATGTATATATGTATGTTTGTACTTGTGTATGATACATGTAGCTCAGCGTTCATTTCTTAACTATGACCTGGTACACTTAACCATAGTGGAAAGGTTAGTTGAACTTCTCCATAATTAATTTTACCTCATAAGTTAAAACTCATACGGAGGAACAAAATTCAATGTTACATTTTACACCATTGGCGAAGTGCACATAGTCTCCTCCTTTAACTTCTGAGCTTTCCATTTTGTGTATGTGTGTATCCTATGTATGTACATATGCATTCTGTCATGACTATAGTGTTTGCAACTGCTTGTTACTGTAGTAACCAACTCCAATGTTTGAAAATTAATTTCCATAAACTGATTCTATGATTAATAATGTATTGTATAATAACACTAAACATTTCATTCACTCACACATTCAGAAACCCATTCACTTATATAGTAGTCTATGCTGCCTTTAAGTGTAAAATTGCTCACAGACTCCCTGCAGAAGAGGCTATAGGCAGGCAGCAGCTGTCGTAAAAGGTCGTAAACCTCCCCAGTACTCGAATAGACTAGAATATTCTTAAATCACACTACCCAACTAAAATTTAGTCAAATAGAGATAAAATTCATACTTACAACTTGCAATGACCCAATGGCACCCTTCTCCGTGGCATTCCTTCTGTTCCTTGTTCTTTTGCACAAAGATTCCTTAAATTGATTTATCTAGAAATATATCTATTAATTTCCTAATTACCCCATTAAATGTGCACGTGACTATAGCCCATTAAATTTCCAACCAGAAATGAATGTATGTGTAAAGAGAACTTGTAATTTGGCAGAATTTCAGTATTAAGGACTTACACTAAAGTAACTCTAACTGAGCTTTTCACATGTAGGTGTCAAATGCTAGGCCGCAGCTATAAATAGCTCACCAGCCTTGCCATGCGGCCAATACTCAAAGATAGACAGAAAATAGAATATCCACAAATGTACATCTTAACCTTAATAACCACAACACTAAAACAACAGTAAACAAGTAGTATTATAACAGTTCTTTTAACCTACACTGCAACTTAAGTAAACACCATAAAACTTCATTAGACTTGTGCATGCGTTTCTTCAATGCCCATGCCACAAACTCTAAATTCCTCAATAAATACATCAAATACACAGAAGTAACTTATAAAAACCATTAGTCAAACTATACTTATCTTCCTCATGTTATGTGTCGTGTCAGAAGGCAAATTGCATCTTTAAATGCATTTTCTAGCAGCAGCTGACATGTGCTCTCTGTCCTACGTGCTTCAGCCGCCATCTTGGAAATGACCACAAATGGCCTCTAATCACATGGTCAACTGATGTCACAGCTCCAGTGCCCCCTCCATGGTTGAGATATACAGTAAAAGGTTCTTTTGAAACAGAACATTATTTTAGGAATTAAAATGTGCGAGGCAAGAAATAGCTACAAAATAGTCCTAACAACTTAAAGTGCCCATGGCGTAAAATTTTGACCTTAAGATGTTTTGGGGCCTTAAAATGAGTTACTCTGACCTCCTGAAGCCATCCCAGTGGTTTGCAATGTGTTACTGTGTACACCGAGCTGTGCTGGAGGTTCCTCCCAGTTTGTAAACAAACTCTGACACAGCATCCAATTGACGCAAAGCTCGTGTGTGCCCGAGATGACGTCATGCCCTTGTTCGCTCTCAACTCGTCCACGCCCTCTCTCCACCCACTAGCACGCCCATTCATTTGAAAACTCTATAAATACCAGCAGAACACCACATACGTGCCTGTTCAATGTCTGAGGGAACATTTTCCGGATTAATGCTTTCACAATCTGGGACAATACAGAGCAAGTTATGGCCAACACCTGACGCTGAAGTCTGGATCAATACCACCAAGCCTCCTGAACAAGTAAGTCATGAAAAGCTTCCAGTCTGTATAACAGTGTCATGGCTAACTAGCCTGCAGTATTAGCTGTGGGGGGAAACCCCCATACATTAGCCATGAAAGCTACACTGCTACAAAATCAATAGCCATACTCTCTGTCTTGTTTTTCTTGGGAAATCGACTGTAAAATATGACCATGGTCTTTTGAACTTACATGTACATCAAGCATGAGCACAATTAACTAAATAGTTTCGATGGAAATGAAACCTTGACGACCGGGCTAGCGGCTATGTTAGCCCACCTGCCCTGTCAAATAACACGGGCATCCAGCTAGCTAGCTAACAAGGAATGTGATGTTGACAATTATTCTATTAAACACCGATTCAACAAGACCAACATTTCTCAACATTTCGTTGGTTGACCAAGGACGGTCCTGTGGTTGAAAACAAGGCATTTTAAAATGTTGCTGGTGAAAACACGATTTATTTAGTCCCTTTTTGTTGGCTGTGGTGCATGGTGCTGTACATATTCATTCCTATGGAGACTTGTGTTCGTAGTTTCACCTAGGGATGTTATAACTTGAGCTAACAGGTGTTAGAACTAACCGTATGTTCGGAAAGATCAGTTGTGACTAGCGATACACACCGAACTCATGAATTGGCATTTGACCAGGCAAGCCTTTGACTAGATGTGGTCACCTAACTATACCGAGTGTAGAGCTACTGGCCACTGCATTGAAACGTAGCTGGCTGCAGTAATTACTCAGCGAGATGTGCGTGAATGCACGAGCTCAGCTGACACATACAACACAGACATCAAGCAGTTGTTACAGGCTGCTATTTAGTGGTTGTGACGGCATTTGATTGCGTTTTTGTTTTCATCATATAACACATTTGGCATAACCTCTGGTAGGTACACAGAATACAGCAGTCGGATCACTTGTCCATCTTGCATTGCTCCAGGGCAGGCAGCTGTGGAGTTACGAGTTGCTATGCAACCTGCTCCCACTGTCTGTCACATTTTCATTCATATCCGTGAATAGCTTGGAAAGCCAGATGCAGTCGAATATTAGGCTTATGTTTCCTTGACATTTCTGTCTCTGTTCTGACTCAGACCATTTTCTTGTATAGAATTCGAGAGGCTTATTGTAGATCATTGAAAGATATATTCTGTATTTCTTCCTAATGTCCGCAATTCTCATCTACAGAAGTTCCCGAAGAAAGCAACATGATGAAGCAAAACTCCACCCTCACCACTACGTTGGAGTCTTCCCATTCAGTCATCATCCAATTTGCTCCAAACACAAGCAGGTACCAGTAATTTGAGTGCTTCTGTGTCTTCACCTTTTTTCCGTGGTGCTCATCAGTGTAGGGGCTCTCAAACTTGGTCCAGGTAGACAGATGCAGAGGCACTAAAGGTTGCAATTTATACGCCCTGAAGAAGGCCATAAGGGCCGAAAAGCGTAAGCATTGTAGCCAAATAAAAAAGTTAAAAAAAATGCATCTGTCTAACTGGAACAAGTTGCTCCAAAGAATGTTGTCTTTCCTTATATGCTGTGCAGGTGAGAAGATGGATCTTGTTCTAGCGCCTGATTTTTGTTTTTGTTTTTCTTTTTAAAAGCAGGATTACACTAAAGTGCAAAACATGTAGGCCTACCTTGTTTCCTTTCCACTATCCAAACTCTCATCCTCCTTTGTGCTTGTGGCCTTGTGATGACCTTGCAAAATATGATGTGGTATGCTGATAGATGGGCAATTCAACAACTCGTAGAAGATAAATTCAAATGTCTTTTTTTTATTAGTTGTTGTGCATAGCAGGGAAACTTATTTTCTCCATGGATGCTAGGTTGTTGGGCCACAAGCGCAAGTAGAAGACATGAGCTGGGATAATGCACTATGCCCCCTGAAAACACTCTTCTGTTGAGATGTCTATATTTGATTTACAAGGCAATGCAACACACACACACACACACACGGTTTCAGGTGATACTTGACTTGATGTAAGTAATTATAACTACACAATACAATTCATGGCATTAGTATAAAATGGCTCTTGCAGTGTTTTAGGAAGGAACCCTTCATATCCTTTCCAATGACAATAACAAGGTTTGTCTTTGAAACTGGCTAACCCTCACCCTCTTGACCAAATGAAAAATAAGAGGGACACTCTGTTCACACATTGTCTTTTGTACCTGCAGACACTTCTTACAGATGGCTGTCCTCTAGAATGAAAATGCACACCAACCACCGGCAAACATCAAAAGCTAATCCAACCTTTGGTAAGATTTGAAAAGAATTCAGTTCAACTAATTCTGACATAACATTTTAATAGTGTTACTTCAAAAATGACATAGCATTCTAAACAATATTTTTCTTTTCCTGTGTGCTTTGTGTGGAAAGGTCTTCGGAAACCCCGTGACTAATGCAATGTTGGTGCCCTAGAAGACAAGTCAGCGCAGTTCAGACGAGCCAGCCAGAGGAGGTCACCGCCAGCCTTGTATCGAGGTCCCAACGTCCTTCATCGGGGAACTCGGCATGGATATGCAAGACAACACTCGAATCACTGTTGGACAAATGCCTGAAACGGCTGGAAAAATAGAAAAGATGGTTACAGAGACTGTTATTGCTGTTCTTCTTTCAATACAATATTTGCCTTCCCTAAAATATTCCCATGTTCCAATTTAATATTCTTGATGCTGTTGTAAATAAATGTGTACACTGTCTTCACACTGTCTGCATAATTGAATTAGCCGCTTATAGTGATCTTGAACTCTGTACAAAAAGTTCCAGCATGCGTTGTGGCTCTCCTGCCTTCTCTCCAAGTTTTAGTGATCAGATAAAGATAAGACATGGCAAGTTTGCTCTTATATGCACAGATGGCGTCAAATGAAAGTAATGCTACCTGAGGTAGGCAGCATAATGTTATCTCTTTCTGTGGGCATTGTCTCAGTTTCCACACTAGCAGCTAACCTTATTACAAAAAAGGCAGTTTTCTGATACTGTTAGCCAGGTTACTCTCAGGTAAACATGAGATGATGCTATTTTCGCAATGGAAACTTAACTGGCAACTATGGATAAATGTGATGTCAACAGAGCATGGAATATTTCACCATTGTATACAACCAGTGGTGTAGTCTACTTTTTTATGGTGGGTATACTGTATATTTGAGCATTTTTTGAAGTGGGTATACTGTATATATTTGTGCTATTCAAACAATGGATCAATCAATTTTAAGTGGGTATACTGAAATCCCTGAAATTTAGAAGTGGGTATACCCGCGTTCTACATAGACAAGACTACACCACTGTATACAACAGTGTCTCCCAACCAGGGGTACGTTGTGTACCAGTAGGGGTACGTGGAAAATGTGATGCTAACAAATATATGGAGTGTACTCATATTGGTATAGAGGATCATACAGAGCATGAAGGAGGGGGTACTCATGATGTGACAAAATTAATTAGGGGGTACACAGGGCAAAGAAGGTTGGGAATCACTGGAATACAAGGCATAATAGATGCATTTAATGCCATTTATTGGACAAAGGAAAGCTGGCTATTCTCCAGCACAGGCAGTGCACAGGGGAGCTGTTCAAATGCAGATTAGTTGTATGTAGACACATTTTATGATGAGCCGGTGAGGAAGTGCGTACATCATAACTAGTATAGAGTAGCCTTTTGTCATGTCATCACCGCCCTCCTCAAACAGACTTGTGATGCATGATAAGCATTGCAGTGGTGAAACAGAACAATGCTGTAAACAAAGGAGTAAAAGTCTACTATAACCTGACAACTAACTTACCCCCTCGTTCATTTATAACATTTTTACCACGTTTGTGTTGCATGGCATAACATTACAAAGGGGAAGGACTTGCAATTGCATGCTAACCACACGGAGAAAGTTGCTGGGTTTAGAGACAGTTGCGATGCCAGTAACGTGCATCACACACATCAAATGGGGTTGTTTGCTCATATGTAAAAAAAAGAATATTGTAATTTATGACGGTGCTTGCCAGGTCCTTGCATGGTGAATGATTGCTGCTGTAATTACAAAGTTACTGGCAAGTAACAGTGCTTCATAACTGCCCATTCAACGAAAATTGCAGACATAACATTTCAAACTCACCCTTCTGAGGCGTCCTGCACTGAAGCCCATGAGCAGGTAGGCAATAGATTGTGTCATCTTTCGGTCAAAACAAGCGAGAGTAAGTTCCATCAGGTGCTGGACGTCCCATTGCTAACTAGGGCAAATTGCTAACTCTAGGTAACAGCTAGCCTGCCGTACCACCACCACAACACAGCGTTAGCCCGCGGCTCCGCCCCTGCTCATCAACGACACTCCCCCTCCTGCCCCCCTCCTCCTCCTGTTGCATATAATTAACAGATCGACGCACAGGGAGAGGAGACTTTTCAACAAAGAGGCCTAAATGGCGCGTTTCAGCTTTATTTTGAGAAAGATTGCGGATATAGCATCCTGACACCCCCGCAAACACATACAAAGCCCCAAAAGACCATGGAAATTTCATGCCATGGGAACTTTAAGTCCCACTGCAACGCTGTGTTAACAAAAGGACATTGGACATGCGCACCAGCACTTGTCCTGGCGCCTGCCATGACAATGAATAAATAGCTATAATGCACAGTCCCAATTCCCTCCTGTAAAACCCCAGTAACACATCATTGCATTAAGAACCCAGCGTTACAATGTTCCCAGACCGTGGCCACTGGTCTGCAAACATGGCACCGCTTTTAATCTATTGCACAGAATAAGCACTGTATTGCACCCAGCTCCAGGCCAAGAGAGCTCAACGCAATCAGTATGTGCACAGTTTCTTGCCCCACCACATCAAAAACCACTTTAAATGTCTGAAAATCTCCTGGCAGGCTCGCCAAATATGTGGTAACTTTTTATAATTAATAAGACTTAATATGGGCTATTGCAATAGATAACCACCCGCCATCTGACTCGTGTAAGTTTACCATTTACCAATTAATACCCAAGTATTTATATTATTGTTATCACTATTACATACTTAGTTATTATTTAGTTAATTGGACCCAATCAGCCATAAGCATACATTACCCATCTTTGTGCAGGAGAACAGTGAAGGAAGCAGAAGCCAGGAAATCACAGGAGAAGACGAATGCCATTGCCATCAAGATAGTTACATTTATTGATACATTGCAAGTGAGAAGAGCAATTCAGTTAACCCTTAGAATACCATAATGTAGCATAGTGCCTTTAGCATCAGGGCTTTAGCGCCCATCCGCCAAGCGCTTCCCCAGTCGTCCCCAGCTCTTCTCTCGAGCTGCATCTGAGAACAGTATTTAAACCCCACAAGTGTATTACATCATGTATCAAACATGGTCAAAGCATCAGTGCAGCAAGAATATACCAGAATACATCAGTCAAATAAGGAAATGGTCACTCCAGAGTGTTACCTTCCCTGTGGCCAGTGGGCCTGAGCTACTCGGCCAGTGGGTGAGTGATAACCGACACCCAGCTAATTTACGACAGGGCAGCTGTCTTCTGGACTCAGCTAGGCCCCAGAATTACACAGAAGCACCTTGAAGCGTAAAACATCTCTAAAATGAAGATATTCTACATGTGAAGATATTATGTTAATTTCCAATAAATAATTGTAAATATTAATGAAGAAATGTTGTCTCAAAACTTCGACACAACTCTGGGGTGGTCCGTAAACACACAATGTCGCACAAGCATGTTCCCCTTGTTGACACAAATAAAGTTAAGCCCCAGTGCCCTCACTCACACTCCCATTCCCACTGTTCTACCTCTGGGTCTGATAAAAGTCTCTCAGACACACCCACGCTCTGCTTTGGAGACGTTCACGAGCAAACACGGTTTCACAAGCCCTCAGCCCCGGGAAAAAATACAATTAAAAGTAAAAGCGTGCGCCGAGCATCCCCCTCGCCCACGCTCATACCCACTATGCCCCCCGAATCAGTGGCTAAGCTCCGCACTAGAGACCACGGGCGCACGGCCAAACACAGTCATGCCCCCGTACAGTCCAGAGCCGCTCACACACAATATAGCGACTTGGCACACACACGTAACGTGCCCTTGGGTTCTGTCTACGATCGAGCATGGGTACAAAATACAATTTGTGCGAAACTCCATCTGTGGTGAATACAAATTCGGTTCGAATACTAAGAGAGGAGATAGAAGCTCTACTCCAGCAAAACACTGTAAAAATTATTCCCCCACACGAAGCACGGTCGAGGTTCTACAGCAGGTATTTCGTTGTACCGAAAAAGGACGGGGTTCTCGCCCCGTCTTAGATCTGAGAGTGCTGAACCGTCACATACAAACATATCAGCATACACAAACACCACAGACAGTTCCTGAGATTTCATTTCGAGGGCAGGGCACTAGAATTCCAAGTGTTGCCATTCGGGCTGGCTACGGCACCCCGCCTATTTACGAAAATTATGGATGCTGCCATATCCCCACTGAGAGAAAAAGGAATGCGCATATTCGGGTACATAGACGATCATCTTCTATGCGCCACGCAGCTGGCCACGGAACACACACATATGTTTCTCAGCCATCTGGAATCCCTAGGTTTCCGAATAAACTATCAGAAAAGTGTGCTAACCCCAGCTCAAACTGTGCACTTCCTGGGCCTCACACTGGACTCCACCACGTTCCGTGCCAAACTCACGCCACGAGTGGAATCATTTCACAAGTGTCTCTCAAATTTCTTGGGAAAGAAAGTCAAATTCCGTATTTGCCTTCGCCTTCTGGGTCTAATGGCATCTATGATAGCGGTAGTACCGCTGGGGCAACTGTATATGAGGGACATGCAGAGATGGGTGTTCTCGCTCCGTTTGCATCCCGAGCGCAGGGCACACCTCAACCGGCAGATAACGGCTTCCCTCCCATGCATCCGTGCGCTACTGGCGTGGCGAGACTCCGCACTACTGTCACAGGGAGCCCCAATGGGACTCATCGTGACACGACGTGTGGTGACAATGGATGCATCGCTGAGTGGCTGGGGCGCCACTCTGGGGGATCTGGCTGTGGGTGGTGTTTGGACAGAATACCAATGGGATCTGGCTGTGGGTGGTGTTTGGACAGAATACCAATGTCAGCTTCACATCAATGTCCTGGAGCTGACAGCAGTGTTGCTTGCGCTAAAGCATTTCCTGCCTTTGCTGCGCCATCACCACGTTCTAGTCCGTACGGACAACACAGCAGTGGAATACATAAATCACCAAGGGGGTCTGCGGTCGCTTCGGCTTCACCGCATAGCCTGCGATATTATACTTTGGGCACACGCTCACTTACAGTCGTGCTGAACGTGTGTGCAGACAGACTATCGAGGGCATCCCTCTCCAATCAGGAGTGGAGATTACACCCGCGCGTAATCGAGCTTGTGTGGAAACTCTTCAGGCGCGCGGAGGTGGAGGTATTTGCATCACGAGAGAACACACATTGCAGACTGTTCTTCTCCATCTGAGACAGGGATGCACCACTGGGAACGGATGCGCTATCACACACGTGGCCGAACAGTCTTTTGTATGCGTTCCCCCCAGTCCATCTCATCCCACATGTACTAGCGAGGGTGAGAGAGGAGAGCCTCTCGCTGGTGCTGATTGCTCCCTGGTGGACAAGCAAGCCCTGGCTAGCGGAGATCTTTCTCTTACTGGCCGGGCAGCCTTGGCGACTCCCCAACAGCAGAGACCTTCTGTCACAGATGGGGGGAGAGTTAGTTCACCCGAACCCGTCAGCGTGGAACCTACACGCCTTCCACGTGAAACGGACACCCTAAGATCAATAGGCCTGCCACCGAATGTTATTGCAACTACTCAGAGTGCCAGAGCTCCATCTACGAGATCTGTGTATGATATGAAGTGGAGAGCGTTCGAGAGATGGTGTGTCCAGAAGGGCGTAATCCCCTTTCAGTGTTCTATCACCCATGTACTTACGTTTCTTCAGGAATTATTTGAGAAGGGCCTGGCCTATTTTACACTTAAGGTCTACCTGTCAGCGATTTCAGCATGCCATATAGGCTACGATGGTATATCTCCGGGAGCGCACCCTCTGGCTAACAGATTTCTGAAGGGCGCTCGACGCCTTCGACCTGCGTGTGCTCGACCGTTCCCTCGTGGGACCTCTCCTTGGTGCTGAACGCGCTCTGCCAAGCCCCGTTCGAGCCCCTACAAACTGCAAGCATTAAGGTCCTCTCGTACAAAACTGCCCTCTTGCTGGCCCTTCTCTCAGCTAAAAGGGTGAGCGAGATCACTGCTCTCTCTATACACTCCTGTATGGAATTCAGTGCGGATAATAATAGGGTCACGCTTCGGCCCAATGTAGCGTTTATTCTTAAAGTGTCCATGTTGTACGGCAGCTGCGATCTACAACTGACAACTGCCCGGTTCGGGCATTACGCTTGTACATGGACAAAACTTCTTCATTCAGGCGTACTGACCTATTTGTTTGCTTTGCGACTAATTCTAACGGCAGAAATACACCAGCGGCGATCTGAGCGAGTCGAGCGACGGAAGTAATTGACTTTGTATTGAGTCGCGCGACAAAAGCGATTCTGGAGACTAGAGCGATTTGCACGACGAGCGCAACAGTTTGAAGTTGAAATCTTTTCAACTTTCTATGATGCGGTTCGGCGACAAGCCGCGACAGCCAATGACTTTATAGAGGTCAGTGACCACAACCAATGGGAATGCTTGAATGCCTTGCCTTCTGCCTGTACGGACATACTCTAGTCTCCTCAATCGCTCGTATCGCTTGCTGCTGCACTCTGTCGCTTGAATCGCATCGCGTCTGGTCTATTCGCGCGGTAAGGGACAAGCGCTGTCGACACAGAGGCTGTCCCATTGGATTGTCGATGTGATTGCAATGGCCTATCAGGCCTCGGGGAAGGACCCCCCTGCTCTCAGAGCTCACTCTACCAGAGGTATCGCCGCGTCTTGGGCCGCATTTAGAGGAGTGCCTGTCCACACTGTCTGCGCTGCTGCGGGTTGGGTTTCACGCAGGGGCGGAGATATAGGAAGGGCGAGCAGGGCATTTGCCCCGGGGCCCAGGGCCCTCTTGTATTGGTCTTGGGGGCCCTATTCTGACCATAGCAAGCCGTATGGAGGGCCCTATTAAGTGTCTTGCCCTGGGGCCCTGAGGGAAATGGTTCCGCCAATGGTTTCACGGCACACCTTCGTAAAACACTACTGTATCGCCTTGATGTTACAGTGTCCATGGTGGCTCACGCTGTCCTTGAGGCGGGGGGATCAAGACCTGTATGAACTGCTTTGCACTTCCAGCGCTGTTTTTCACTCCCATTATTTTTACTGGTTGGGAATGTGCATTCAGGGGCGTATTTAAAACTCCCATAGAGTCACAGTCTGTGTCGAACGATTCGACCGTAAGAGAACGTATGGGTATTCTATACCCTCGGTTCTCTGAGGGAGATAAGTGAGACACAGACTTGTGCTGCCCCTTCCTGCTCGCTCGTCTTGCAGAGCTGGGTAATGTGAACCTGAGCGAGCTGTCACGGTTTACATAGGAGGCGGGCGCCTATGAGTGACAGCTCAACTCAGCCAATAGGCGTGTTTAAAAAGGCTTCAAGAGCGGTCGCGCGAGGGTGCTGAACCCCATAGAATCTCTGTGTGCATTCCAATATGTGACCTTGCATCCTCCACTTGGGCTCGTGGCCTCACGTTTTACTGATGCCCCGCCTCTGGGGATTAAACAATTAAGTTTCCCTGTTGTCAGCCTAGCCAAAACATTTTTTGGGGGACTATTCTTCATTTACTATCCTTTTTGAAAATGAGAAAATGGCTTTACAATTGAGCTTTTGCAAGATATTGAAATATAATGCTGTTGTCAGTGATGTCATCACGACATATTACTTCCTGGTACGAGGCCACAAGCACAAGTGGAGGACGCAAGGTCGCATATTGGAACGCACCCACAGTCTGTGTCTCACTTATCTCCCTCAGAGAACCGAGGGTATAGAATACCCACACCAAAGAGGTTGGATATATAATAAGAGGAATCGAAACACACCCACTCAATGCAAAAGCGTGTGCTCAAAATTTGGTCTCCTAAGGGGGCGTTGTCCCTCCTTCTTCTTCTCTTTTCGTGGTGTTTGCACAAGACGTGCGCTACCGCCATCTACAGCGCAAAGGGGACTCAATTTATTCTCTACCTCAAGACTCCGAAGGTCTCCTAATCGAAGGTCTCCTAAAGGGGCGTTCACCCGCCGTAAAGTGGATACCGGAAAAGAACCCGCCTGCTTTATCTCACTCTCATATACGATTCTCTACCCATACGTTTTATCATAGAAGTAGAAAATAACACTAAAGGTGACACCGCAATTTGCGACAGCACTGGGAAATGCCGTAGGTAGTGTAGGCACCTTCAGGCAATGCAAGTCAATGGAGAACACGCCCACCCCTGTCAAAAAATTGACTAAAACTGTGTGAATATGAAGTAACACATTAATCAAAGACCAGATTTGAAATGTCAGGCTAGCCTAAATACCTACTTAAATCATATGAGTCGATAAAATACATTTAAAAATCAAATTATATATTTTATGAACATAGTTAGCAAAACACTTCATCTATTGTCCATTGTGTGTTGATGGACATTTTCACATGATTAAGCCACTTTTGACAGAGGTGAGCCTCCTTCTCGTTAATTTCCATTTCTCTGATCTACCTACAGATAATGGCCGCTACAGATTGCCGTAAAAAAGGGGGCGGGGTCACCTCTAGTGTTATTTTCTACCTCTATGGCTCCGACCTTTTTGAAGAGTAATAAAAGTCCATGAGGAATAACAATAATAATGCATTTTATTTAAAAGCGCCTTTCAAAAAACTCAAGGACACTGTACAGAGAGAGGCAAAATAAAACAAGACAGATAAACAGATTGTAAACAAAAAATAAATATATAGAAAATAAATAAAAATAAAATAAAACAAAATAGAGTTAAAGAATCATAAAGAATAGGCTAGCTGAAATAGATGAGTTTTAAGTCTGGATTTGAAGAGGGGTAAAGACTCAATATTGCGGATGTCAGGGGGAAGCGCATTCCACAGCTGAGGAGCAGAGCAACTGAAAGCTCTGTTCCCCATGGTGCTGAGACGGGCAGAAGGGACAGAGAGGAGAATGGAGGAAGAGGAACGGAGGGGGCGGGAGGGAATAGCAATGTGAATAAGATTAGATAAATAAGGAGGGACAAGATTGTGGATAGCCTTGAAGGTGTGGAGAAGTATTTTAAAGTGAATTCTAAATTTGATAGGGAGCCAGTGGAGATGTTGGAGTGCAGGGGTAATATGGTGACAGGAAGGGGTTTTAGTAATGTAACCATCTCTCTACTCCTCCTTCTGAGTACTCGGTAACGTACAGCTAGGTCTGTGCGTACAGTATTATAGTGCTTTATATATATATATATAATTTAAAAATAGTGCTTTATTTTGAAGGGAAAAAACACCGCGGCTGACTTCACGCAGAATAACAGGAAGCTCTCTGACGTCGTCACGATCGACTAGCACAGCAACGATAGCAAATCCGCTACCTGTGACTGAATCTGAATCCCCTGGTCAGGTTGGGTAAGCACAAACTGCATTCGTAAAACATTTAAACTGGCAGTGAGGCGTTGATTCTAAATCAAGACCTCGGGGACGAGAATGACAAGTAAAATGTCCGCTCCGGTTAAGGGGGATCTCACAGACAACGAGAGAGAGCTGCTGGTGGATATCGCAGCAGGTAAGTTGCGAGTTGCAGTTGTTCCTAGATGCTGCTAATTTCGATGGTCTATTTGTATAAAGCGGAGTATTCGAGCAGGATGCAGAGTAAATACTTAAATTCAATCTAATGTTACAGCGATTAAGAGTTGTAGATGCAAATAGCCAGTGGCGATGTAGCAAAGCCCTAGCTACAATGACAAGACTAGCCGCCTCTGAGTAGTACATAGCAGGAGGATTAAGCCAAGGTAAATTGTATGAACTGTTTATTTGCTCTGCTGCAAAAACAGACCAACCCATGTTGTGTTCTGTATAGAGCAGGTATAAATGTAACTTTATTTTTTTGGCAAGAGATCTCGAGATGATAAATTCTCACAAAACGAGACGAGAGGCAAGCAAGTCCATGAGTGCATGCTCCATGTAATGTCAAAGTGACATGTTCAAAATAAAAGCCTGCTAGGTGGAGGTGTATGGATTAGAAACACAGAAATAAGAAGCAGTATTACAAAAAGAAAAAAAATAGGCTGAAGAGCTGTGCAAGGCCCAATACTACATGTCGTTTATTTGCTGTTGGGAGAGATCCAAATAGACGTAATTAGCCTACCAAAAGTATTAATCCATTGCTCGCCCATCCAAAAGATCAAAATCCATTAGCCTGGCCGTATGTGTATAAAATCAAGCACCTAGACATGCACACTGTGAAAGATGCCGCTCTCAGGGGCTCAGTGAATTCCCAAGGGGAATGGTCATAGCAGGGTGCCATCAAATCCAAATCCAGTCATGACATTTCCTTGCCCTGTGCACAACAGCAACTCAGCCACAAAGTGGTAGTGGTTGCTGACTCTCTGTAGTGTGTATTGTATTTATATATTTATTTTCAAAATTGTAAATGTGACTTGGACTGCACAGCTGCACAAATAAAATCGCCATGCCTTTTTCGCAGGTAATGTTCAGGAGGTTTCACGACTGCTGGGTTGCAAAGATGTCCGCGTCAACTGTTTGGATGAGGTAAGTACATTGTTTCATATCATTCATATACCGGTTTTTATTTGGCTAGTTTTACTTGAGCTGGCAACATAATGACATAATTACAGTGCAAGTTATAGAATAGAATGCAGTAAGTTAGAATGCCTTTTATTGTCCTTATTCACATTCACAGTTGGTTCTATACATATTGAAAAGGGTTATGGAAGGGTGAAATTATGTGTAGAAAATGAAATGTTTATAGTCACCAATGGCAGCTATTTTTGAAAGTCTGGATGAACAAAAACAATCTTGTGCATTATTAACACAGTGACTACCACAATGTTTTTGCACTGTAGACCATTGAGGGCTTTTTTGTCGAGCCACAGTAGCCTATATCTTGAATTGTATACAGCAACATTGAAATGGATTCTTTTGTATTATAATTATTATTATTATTAATAATAATATGATTAATATTATTATTATTATGCTTATCGTCCTGCTTATACTCCATTTTCTTTCTATTGTTTCAATTAATGCTGGGATTCTCTTTTTATTTTAGTACGGGATGACCCCCCTCATGCATGCTGCGTATAAGGGGAAAGCGGACATGTGCAAACTGCTACTGCAGCATGGAGCTGATGTCAACTGTAACGAGCATGAGCACGGCTACACCGCACTCATGTTTGCGGGCCTATCAGGTGAGTTGTTTCCTTTTTGTGAGTTTTTTCTTTTTTTCTAATTTGTATTTTTGTACTGAAACCAGAGACATTGGAATAACATGTAGAGACAAATCAAGCCTGTACTTTTCCGGGATCCGTGTGACGCCAGGTGAACGCCCCTTTAGGAGACCAGCGGAGGTTGAGAGTAAATGGAGTTCTCTTAGCGCTGTAGATGGTGGTAATGCACATCTTATACAAGCTGCTACCAAACGGCATAGAAGAGTATAAGGAGGGGACAACGGCCCCTTAGGAGACCGAACTTAAGCAGAGTCCTTTGCATTGGGTAGGCGTGGTACTGTTATTGCAAAATTGTTGTCCCTTTTCTGTGCTGGTCTGCTAGAACTATAGTTTTATTTAACTTTGTGATGTTCAATTCACCTCTGATTTGGATTATTGCCATGTTGGAATGCCAAACCAATGTCCCACGTGCAGCTTCAAGGCTGATGAATGCAAGATTTCCAATCAATACTTTCACCAATTAAAGGTATTCATCTTTCCATAAATATGGATCATAGGCCCAGTGCATAGCTCATACAGTACATCCCCATAGCGTCAGCGATCCACCACCATGTGTCACAGAAGGGATGGTTTTGCTTTCATCATAGGGCTTGACCGTTTTCCAAATAAAGTATTAATTGTGGCTGAAAAATAACAACCACCAGATAAGTTAAAATTTCAATATTATGAAAAGACCAGATGCACTGGTTGGCATAGTTTTGCCCAAATAAAGTCATTGGTAGCATTATGGCAAGGACCTGTGCTGACATGTTTTTGCAGTTAATTTAGCGGTTTCAAACTTTTCAAACGTCTGTGCCCCGGTGTTTCTCCCCATTCATTCTCACAATTAGCCGAATACCTATTCTAGCACAAGTGTAGCCTGTTCGAAGGCGGACTTGGATTGCAAGACCAGTGAAGAGTTTACAGATGCAGTGATTACATTTGTGTTCTTAGAGAACTCCCGTGCAAACTCCTCTGCTCTCACATCACAACAGTTGTGCATACTGTTCAGCCTCGAATTAGTATTTCATACTGTATATTCTCCATGAAAATGCATGCATCAAACCGTGACCCCCCGTACAGATACGGTTTGGTACAAATATATGTACCATGCCAGTCCTAATTTCTCGATCTATCGTTCTCTCTCTCCATCTATGCACATACAGGTAAAACGGAGATCACCTGGATGATGCTGGATGCTGGAGCTGAGACTGATGTGGTGAATTCGGTGGGGAGGACTGCAGCCCAAATGGCGGCTTTTGTTGGTAGGAAACTGTTTTACATTTGAAGAGCTTCATTACAAAATAACGTACATCCATTTTGGAACATGTTGAGTAATTATTGGGCACTGCATTGAATTTGGAAATGCATTTTATATGGGTTTAAAAAGTATGTTCTGAAAATATTTTAATGGCAAGAATTCACACAGAGATAATATGTCTGAACAGTCATTTCCAATAACAAAATGCAAAAGTAAAAAAAATGTGTTTTCTTCATGCACATGTAATGTGCATATTAGTGCTCATGTGTAGTATTCAGTCCATGTGGTTGATTGGTATAATGTATACGGTAGTCATGCATGCGCCTAAAAGACATTATTGTTGTTTCTTGTTTTATTCATATTAAACAAGTCAAGCTAGTTCATTACACGGGATATATTGATCAGTTATTTAATTTAATTTATTTATTTATTATATTATTTTTGAAAAAAAATCCTCAGTGTTATTTTTATACTCTTTGTGTCTGTTTATTTTTAGGACAACATGACTGTGTGACGGTCATCAACAATTTCTTTTCTCGGGCAAGATTGGACTATTACACCAAACCTCAGGGTTTAGAAAAAGAACCCAAGTTGCCACCAAAACTAACAGGTCCTCTCCACAAAATCATCATGAGCACCAATCTCCACCCAGTGAAGGTACGAAAACTATGTCATTTCCTCGTTTAATGGGTTGAAAAGTGGAAGGTGTGTGTGTGTGTGTGTGTGTGTGTGTGTGTGTGTGTGTGTGTGTGTGTGTGTGTGTGTGTGTGTGTGTGTGTGTGTGTGTGTGTGTGTGTGTGTGTGTGTGTGTGTGTGTGTGTGTGTGTGGGGCAGGATCTGCTATCACCAAGTAATTAGTCGTCCTGGATCAACATCAAAACGTTGATCCAGGATCAACGTTTTACCCGGCCAATCAGAAGTCGTCCGTCTGTTGTGACGTCAATGACAGTGCAGCATGACATTTTCAACCTGCGAGTTTTCATAACGTGGAGGACTCTAGTTGTAGTCGTTACACCAACACGGATAAAAGTCTGGCTTGTTTTTATAATTAAAAAAGTAAACTATTTATCTGACCAGCGCTATTCTTTGTCACTTTACCTAATCGGCTGGCAATATGCGTGAGTGAGTGAGTGAGCGAGCGAGCTTGAACTTCAAAATGTGCTTTATGCAGGTGAAATGAATATTATTCTTCTTTCCGTTGTGTCAGATGGTGTTGCTGGTTCGAGAGAACCCGATGCTAGCAGAGCTGGAGGCTCTGGAGAAGTGCCGGCACGTGATGGAGTTGATTTGTGAGAAGTGTGTGAAGCAACAGGACATGAACGAGGTGCTGGCCATGAAGATGCACTACATCAGCTGTGTGCTCCACAAGTGTGCCGTCTTCACAAAAGAGCGAAAGGACAAATTGGATGGTCTTCTCAAGAGGTGAGGGGTGTTTTATTGTTTACATTAAAGGTTGATTTGGTTAGGTGGGGTACCACAAAACACATTATGCAATACATCAGCTGTGTGCTCCACAAGGGTGCCAACTTCACAAAAGAGCAGAAGGACAAATTGGATGGTCTTCTCAAGAGGTGAGGGGTGTTGTGGCCCTTCCGTGGCCTAACGGTAGGGCACAGGGTTATTACGCCGGCGACCCGGGTTCGATTCCGACCCGGGTCATTTGCCAATCCTTCCCTGTCTCTCCCCCCACTCATTTCCTGTCTCTCCTCCACTATCCTGTCAAAAATAAAGACATAAAAGCCCTAATAAATATTTTAAAAGAGGTAAGCGGTGTTTTATTGATGGCATTGAAGGTGGTAAGATTTAAAAGAATTTTCACCACTTTCTTATTAGTAGTACACATTTAAAGGGACACTGTGCAGGAAATGGTCAAAAAGGTACTGCAACTATGCTGCTCATTGAAACTGGGCTGCCTATTGCCAAATTTCATCTTTACATGAAAGTTTATAAGTAATAAACAAATATTTTCTGGTATGGTCCAAGTACACTCATTTTTGCGGCTAAAAATGGCTATTTTTGGAAATTCAAAATGGCGGACCATGGAGAAGATCCCTCTTTTCATGTATGAAAAGGGCAATTTTTCCAGTCATAATGAATACTTAGAATTTGATGCTGGTGGTAAGTTTTCATGAAAAAGGTAACATTAGTGAATGGGCAGCGTGAATTCTGAAAATAAACAACTAAAAATCTCACACAGATTTAAAATCTCACCTTTAAACTATTATCCATCGCATTTGGTGCCACAAAATATGATCTTCTCAAGAGGTAAAGGTGTATTGTTTACGTTGATAAGTCCTAAAAAGTGAGTACGGTGAAGGGATGCTACAGCCTATTAGATACTTGGCATTCGTCTCTTTTCAGCATGGCCTTCTGGTAGGACAGAGGTCAAGACCTGTAGGACAGAGCCTAACACTTTTTTTGTTGATTTTCTTTTATAATAAAATACAATTACATTTATGCAATATCTTAACTATATTTTAACATCACTCATTATTTGAATAGGCATGAAAAATCTCTTCCCAGGCTAGATGTTTTTTTACTCCATTCATTAATGGCCAGCTTTTTCTGTAGGGGAAAAATGCAAGAATGGAAGTCTTCAAGATAAGATATCAGATCAGTTGCTGTGCTTGACAATGTAAACACTATGGAACTAGAACTTGGGAGGAAAGTGTTGTGCCCACTCTGGGTGGAGTCAAGTGCGTGATAAGCTGGGAAATGTCACCTGAATGCGCAAATTTCTTGCAGTCTTCGTGATGGAAATTGGGTTATGTGCCCAGCTTATATCTTCCCTGACGTCAGCTCCAAGGAATGAAAAGCTACTCTGCACTGTGGCGTTGTTGATGTTGGCTTCAATTTGATCAGTGACCCACCCGGGAGGTCAACTGACATTCAGCAGCAAGCTGTAGACACACTCAAAAAAATAAACCCCACTTTCCATTTGCACCTATTCTGTTTATTTCCTGTGCACTTTGTACTTTGTATTTGGGCCAATGACGTTTCAGCATTAGCGCTTGTCAGGGTGGCACAACGACAGCCAGTGCCACTACTGCCCCCCCCCCAAAAAAAATCATCTTTCACCCACGTGCAAGTGTTGTATGCTGTGACTACGTCCTCGATTGTAAGTCACTCTCTATAAAGCCATCTGCGAAATGTGATGTGATGTAATTTGGGGTTCAACCAATTACCGTGGTGTCATCAGCAAACTTAATTATGGCGTTAAGCCCACTTTATGCTTCTGCCAAATCTGTCTCTGTGCGTGACCACGCCCCCCGCACAGAGGCTCTGCAACCGTCGTTGTGCACCTCAAAAAAATTACTGATTGACAACACATCGGATGGACGCGAAGGTCGCAGACCAAAGGCGCAGTGATTGGTCGTCTCAGCTACTTCCTTGTTCTCGTAGCAGCACAGTGCTGGTAGTTTGCGAGAGCCAACCTGTCAATATTCTGTTAAATACAATATCAATGTTTTCTTTCTAGTATGTGTAAATACATGAAGCTACAATCTAATTAACAAACAATGCATTAGTTAAACACTTGCGGCACAATGCCTGCAGTCTGACTACCGTTGCCTGTTGTTCTCCACCGAATGTAAACACACATCGGCAGAGTCAGATGTTTCCATGCTTGCACTTTATGCACGTAAAAACAGACTGGGTATGTCAAATAATGATACCAGTACATTGACTTTGCAGTTTGTGTGAAAATAAAAGCAAGAAGCTAGAAAGCAACATTGCTTAAAAATGGCTGCAGTGCTTGCAATGTAGTGAAGGTAATCGCGCTATTCCAAATGTGGCTGGCAACATGAGACCGCATACGCAGATCCATAAAAGCAAAGCTGGTTCGCAACCAGACCCAAGCGACAATTGATTTGCACAGTTGCAGAAGTCTAATCTGAGCTTTATGGTGAACTTGACCTAGCATTGTTTTTGTTTTGTGCTGCTGCTTTGTTTTGGTGTCAACTTATTTATGTATTTTCAAGTGTTCCTTTGTTTGTGAAAACTCCTTAACCGAAGACAATTTTCTGTTTCATGTGTTACAGACAATAAAGCTTTATCTTATCCATCTCATCTTATCTTTCTTAACTCTAGTCTTCTGCAAGGACGAGAAGGAGACGGCTTTCCGGTGTTCCAGGAGAAGTTTATACGCGAGTGCATTCGGAAATTCCCCTATTGTGATGCCACCCTGCTGCAGCAGCTGGTTAGAAGCATTGCACCAATCGAGATTGTGAGTACAATATACGCATCAAAAGACAACACATTTTATTTGTTCTTTACTATCTATTGGAATGCTTGTTGCCCTTCAGCTTCTAAAATGCTTTACTGTTTTTCATTATTGTCTTAGTTAGACACTGTACAGTACTTTGACCATTTTAATGATAATAATAATAATAATGCATTTTATTTAAAAGCGCCTTTCAAAACACTCAAGGACACTGTACAGAGAGAAACAAAAATAAAACAAGACACATAAACAGAATTTTAAACAAAAATAAATAAATGAATACAATTTTTTAAAATATGAAATGAAATAAAATAAAATAAAACCGAGTTTAAGAATCATAAAGAGTAGGCTATCTGAAACAGATGGGTTTTTAGCCTGGATTTGAACAGGGGCACAGAGTCAATATTGCGGATGTCAGGGGGAAGGGCATTCCACAGCTGAGGAGCAGAGCAGGTAAAATTTTTAAATGTGCTTCATAAATAAAATGTACTTACTTGCTAATTATTATTTTTTTATATTTTCCCCCTAGGGTAGTGACCCCACTGCGCTCTCCGTGCTGACCCAGGCCATCACGGGGCAGGTGGGCTTTGTGGATGTTGAATTTTGCACAACCTGTGGAGAAAAAGGAGCGCAGAAACGATGCTCTGTTTGCAAACTGGTAAGTAGCATTTGAGTGCTAAAATGGTGAGGCAACTGGAGATCTTTTTTGAAGGTTCTTCACCTCCTTTTCAATTAATTCGATTGCTAACACTGCTTCTAGCTGTGATGGTAAATGTGTTGTGAGTAGTTTTTCGCCCAGTCCCATTTCTTCTCACTCTCTTTTTTTCGTTTGGAGTTGACTTTCAAAGCAAGACATTTCCTTAAACAAACAGCACCATTTCGATCTTCCAGTGGGATCTTTTTCAGGCCTGAGGAAGATCCCACTGGTGGATTGTAGCATTGCCATTTGTTTAATGAAATAAAGTATATGTTTTTGGTGCTCATACGCAGTGTACAGACCACTCTGACACTATCTACTACCATTGTCTGGCAACCTGGATTATTGTTTTTGCGGATGTGTGCACCCCAACTTCAGAAGTACTATATATTATAAATCACAATGCACAGTTTCACAACTACTATGAAATGTACAGTATGTCATGTCTTGGTTATATTTTTTTAATACCTGTAATCTGTCTTCAGGTGATCTACTGTGATCAAACATGTCAGAAGCTGCATTGGTTCACCCACAAGAAGGTTTGCAAGAAACTACAACAGGAGAGAGAGAGGCACGAAGCGGAGTCTGCAAAACGTTGTGAAAAACCAAAGACAGGTAATGACAGACCACTGACGATTTTTAATTACATTTGTAAATGGGGTCATTCCACACCAACTTAACAAATCTCCACACACCTGCGTCTCAAAATATTCTGAAAATATTTCTGGGTGTTCTTTAGATGTCCAAAAGAAAGTATTGAAATCTCCTTTTAAGGGAAGTGGGACAGAGTTTTCAGTCCCATTCCTGCGCTATGCAATCCCGCTGCCACAAAGAATTGCCATTTTTAGTCCTGCTCCCACACCACCTGCCAACATTTTTCCCCCTCCTGCCCGCAAGTCCCGCAAGGTATGGGCATTCGCGTAATTTCATCTCAAAAGTTATTTTCATTGGCTATGCAATTATGCATGCTGAGCTCTCCACAGACGACAAACTGTCTGAAAATTAAACCACATCTGCAAATGTAAGCATTTTTATTAAAAATGACTAACACAAATTGTATATGATAATAATACAGCATAATACTACAGGTAATAATATTGCATAAATTGTTAATTTGCGGGGTTACAGTTCATTACCACTATTACCCTCACACACCCGCAGTGAACTTTTACATTTTTCCCGTGCCACACTGCTTTGTGTCGGGTCATGTGGGACTCCCGCTGAAGTGCAGAGTTCTACTGCCAATCTCTAACTTCTTGGCAGATATTTTGAGATGTTTCTTCAATATTTTTCCACCCACTGTTCTGTATTCATGATGCTATCCGTTTTGTGGCACATGTTGCACACACACACACACACACACACACACACACACACACACACACACACACACACACACACACACACACACACACACACACACACGCACACACACACACACGCTGTCACCTCAGCAGTTAGAGAGACACACATGTACACCCACACACACATGCACACAAACGTGTAGCCATTAGCCGTCTCTTCCGCAATCTGGGGTGGCATGTTTGAAGTGTTGAAAATGGTTGATTATGGTTGTGTTTGGCTTGGTTGTAACCGTAGGGCTGATGCAATTAACGTGATACCCTTTATTTTTCCCTAAACAGATGATGAAATTAAAGAAACACTGACCGTTGAAGACGCCACCATAGCTTTGAAGGACATTTCTGTGGAGGCCACGGAGGTGACATCTACCGTCGAGTGATATGTACATCTGTTCAACCGCTAACTTCTTCCTGCGCAAATTGAATAACAAACAATTCCCTCCCAAGAAAAATGTGCGGTACACATTGCTTTCAGCTTTGAAGACCGTAACCAAAGATTCAAGAATCTAGAATCTTTGACCGCAACCAGATGGTATATTATATCTACATTATATTGCAGAAGTCCCCTGTTCCATCACAACTTTTTATGTGTTTTTTATTTTATATTTATTTTTCCAGACCAGTTAAACTCATGTCAAATCAATCATGTCAAGCTAGCATCAACTCTTGGATATTTACCATGCTTTGGGTACAGGGGATGTGCGAACTAAGATATATTTGATATTATTTTTGATATTCATCTGTTGCATTCTGGAGATACTGTGTATTTTTCAGTTGAATTAAAATAAAAAAAATGTGGGTCCTTACACTAATCCAAAGTATGGTTTCACTATCTTCTTTCCTCTAATTGTTACAGTCTCTTTAGCCATTTCTGCAACATGTTCCAATTAAATATTTATTCAGGTTGGGTTAGCCTGAAATTAAAAGCAGATCACTCATGATGGGACTTAAGTAAAATTCTCTAACCCTTCCCATTTCACTCTTGCCGTGTACAGTTTAGGCAGGTTTAGGTATGCTGTAGGTACCAAAATGTTGATACTAATCCCTAGCCACTGATTTATGGCCAAAAATCCACCTTCATCAATTTACTGGAAGGTCACACGTAACAAATTTCCCATGCATTTTGTCATAGATACAACAGGTGAGTTGGGTAGCTTTTTGAAAGGTAAAATTTAAACTTTCACAGTTGTGAACTCACATTATGGTAACCATAGGAATTCTCTCTCTCTCTCTCTCTCTCTCTCTCTCTCTCTCTCTCTCTCTCTCTCTCTCTCTCTCTCTCTCTCATGGGAAGAACGAACAAGTCCAAGGGCAAGACAGGGACAAAACTTAGCAATGTTTCAAAAAGGCTACAGCCGAAACCAGCAGGGGGCATCAATATTCTTGAAACATCCGAAAGCAGCAATGTCGGTTATCCAAAGTGACTTGGTTATTTACAGGGTATTGGTTACAGTCCCTGGAGCTTTATTGGATTTAGGTGCCTCGCTCAAGGGCACCCCCGCCATGGAGTTTGGTAGAGGGTGAGATGCAAACTCAAAACCCTCTGATTTCAAGCCCATCTACTTAACCATTAGGCCACGGCTGCCACTACATAGTATAGTTACACTATAATCGGTATCTAAATATCTATATTTAACTACAAATTGTCTTAATGTGTGACTTTGTTAATATGAACATTACTAAGAAAATTGGTTGGGCCTTCGGAATTCGGGACCTTGAGGAGAGGGTCAGGAGGAGGGCAGTCATGGGTGAGCGGTTAGGGCGTCAGACTTGCATCCCAGAGGTTGCCGGTTTGACTCCCGACCCGCCAGGTTGGTGGGGGGAGTAATCAACCAGTGCTCTCCCCCATCCTCCTCCATGACTGAGGTACCCTGAGCATGGTACCGTCCCACCGCACTGCTCCCCATGGGGCGCCACTGAGGGCTGCCCCCTTGCGCGGGTGAGGCATAAATGCAATTTTGTTGTGTGCAGTGTGCAGTGTTCACTTGTGTGCTGTGGAGTGCTGTGTCACAATGACAATGGGAGTTGGAGTTTCCCAATGGGCTTTCACTTTCAACCACCCACAGCATGCCAAATCTTGGACATCGACCACCAACCTGCATGGTTTTCCAATTGGTTATGTGATAAAAATAAACAACCTTCAGGAAGTGGCAAACCTGGTAATAGGCCACAGGTGTTATATTTTACCCTTCTGTTACATGTTTTACCACTACCTCGAGCCGAGATTAATTTAACCTGGTTTAGTACTTAGCCATTGCTTATACTCCTCATTGTTTTTTTATTCATAGTTTATTTGTTTTGTGCATTATTTTACAATTGCATTATTGTTGTTGTTGGTCAATTATTATTAAACTTTAAATTGTTATTACTAAATAGGCGCATTTGGCAATTGTTATTATGCCTACCCTGACCCTGAACAGATGGAGGCGTTTAATTTTAAGTTTCACAAGCACCTCTACTGTGGTCTGAAAACGTGCGCGAAATATTACTGTACTCCTACTAGAGCTACTGCTGTTAATTGGTCAACCATTACCCTCCGTTGTAGACTGGACCGTACCATTTCAAGTACTTATTACCTGAGGGGGACGTCGACGGCGTAGAACGGTGGTAACCGTTATCGCTCGGCTTATTCAAAATCATTATTACGCAGTTTCACCTTAATTTCAGTGTTGTTCTCTTTAGGCATTCTTGTCGTAAAGTTTCCATTGAGACTGAGTGTAAAATCATCATATTTATATGTCACATATCCCCCTCTCGTTGAAACAACGATTTTGATTGTAGTGTCTGTCTCACCTGTGCATTGGACTATGCGCAAAAGCTTTCCAAAAATTACAAAATGGTGGAATGACGCGTTGAGACAGCAGTGAAGCCGAAACTTATTGTTCGTGTCTTTAGGGGAAGTTTGTGTGGCATTTTTAAGTTTGAAAATATCCAGCTGATGAGAATGAACCATGTCATGAGGTCTTCGATGTTCCTCGTTTTCTCAGGTGAGATTTCCCCCGACTTGTTGCATGTTGATCTCACGGAATGAGGAAAAGGGGCAGCCTTTCCTTAACGAAATTATGTACACATTTATGTGCAGATTAGGAAGAAAACCTAGGCTAGAGTAGCACAAGTAGCCTATGTAGATAGATAGGGCCTAGGTATATGTCAGGCCTAAGTAAAACACATGATCGAGTTTGCCATTTATTTTGGCGTAGCCTAACCTAAATAGTATGCCCAGGTTAAAGCTTCCCAAAACGGAATGGTTCACCATGGCTTCCACATTATACTTTGAGGATCAGTATAGTGATGGGCTTGGCTACACCAATATGTTTTGTAAATATCGTCATACATTGGTTATTATTGATGTATTGCCGACAATGCTTTCTCCATGTTTAGGCTACTACGAATCATTTTTTATCCAAAGGTAGACAGCTCAGGGCGTGGCAGGTGCGCCAAGGAAGGAACTAGCTACCAGAAAATGCAAGCGAATGGTAGAGCGTAGTCTATAATTGGCCTAGACATTTAGAGCTCTAGTCCTATTTGAGTTTCACCGTTTGTCTGGTTTGAGGAGACCAAGGCCCCTAGTCCTATTATTTAAAAGATGTGGACTATTTATTGGCATGCATCTAGTCCTGATATTTGCAAGAAAGTGTAATATTCGGATTTTGAAGCCTACAAATCAAGAACATCATCAGCCCTTTCTTGGGGTTTAACACGATAAGAAATTGCATTTAGTCCCATCTTATAACTTTCAAATGCTGAGAAGCCAATAGTTAACCTGGGAATGACTTGCGCAAAAGCAAATTAAAGAATGGGCATTGGTCTACTGATAATAATTAGGCCTATTGAAGTATAGCCATTGAGAGTAGATAAGATGAGTATAGCCCAATATTAAAGCTATGGTTTCATGAATTATTAGGCAAGACTTGCTTTTTCAAAATAAAGTTAAGAATAATGTGAACATGTTTGAGAAGTTGTGAAGTTTACAAACCTCAACTCTGGTGGAGTTGGAAAGGTGGCACAAACTGAATAAAATCAAAATACTATAATTTTCAAGACATCAAATCCATTCTTGAAAACCTGGTGCTACTAAGTATTGTACCCCAAGCACAATTTCATTGCCTTTTTTGACAATTACTCTTGAATCTACATCAGAATGGAGAATAGTGAAAAGACCACATAACAGTTAAAACCGAGAAAAATATGTTTTTGAGGGACATACAGTATGTGCTCATCTTAGGTTTGATAAATGCCAAGGTTCAAATAAGTTGGGACGGGACCAATGAAATGCAATAAACATCAGAATATGTTGAAACACAAGGAAGAGTACTTGAGTACAGTTTTGTGGTTGAATGATCAGAAGTTACACAAGTCACACAATTGACTCAAACAACCAATTTCCATTTCTGTGCTCGGAGTTGGACTAACCACGGGTGGAAGGGCTTATTAAGACAGCTGTGTTACCTTCAACGGAGTTGCAGTTTGTGGATTGTGGTGGGCTTAATGGGTACACGTACACTTCTCTACACACATAAAAACGAGCATGATGTAGTCTGCTTGGCTTTCTCTGACTCTGAAGTCATTCTGTGTTGCAGCCCTCTTCATCGGCCCCAGCCTGGCGATAAACGTGCAGTGCCCTGCCAAGAGATATGTGGTGATCCTCTTCCAGCCGGTGACGCTGCAGTGTCAGTACCAGACCTCCGACCCTAACCAGCCGCTGGTCACATGGAAGTACAAATCCTTCTGCAGGGACCCCATCGACATGGCCCTGAACCCCAGCAGCTCCGATAACGCCCTGTCCCAGACCAACCCCAACTACGACCCGGTCACAGAGTGCCCAGACAACCAGCGCACGGTGCGCATTGTGGCGACCAAGCAGCTCTCCGTTACACTGGGAAAGGAATACCAGGGCCGCAGGATCAGCATCAATAATAGTGAGGGTTTTAAACACATTTTAGGGGCTTTTATGCCTTTACTATACAGGACCGTGTGAGATATACAGAGATGTGTTTGGCTCTGTATGAACATTGTCTGTAGAGCTTAAATCATACAAACGTACAATTACATTATTACATAGACTTTACAGAATGGGCATGATTTACTCTCTTAATGAATTGACTCTATACCTCTTAACTCATTGGCTGCCTTAGCCGTCGAATGACGTCATTTCGAATAGTGACGCCCCCTGCCTTCGACGTCGTTCGCCGATAATTGCGTTTTTTTACAGCCAAGCCTTGAGGACGGTCTGACCTATGTTGTGTATTAATTTCACGCCTCTAGTCATGTTCTAACTGTTCCACTAGGTGGCAGAAGTGTCCTTAGGAACAGTCAGGGCAGGGCATTAGCTCACATCAAGAGGAAATGTCAAGACAAAAACATCCCTTTTTACTATTATAATCTCAAAAGTAGCATAGCAAAATCATTTTTGAAAGTAAAGCACCTGTGACAGTAGTCTACTTTCTTGCCCTCTGATTTTAACACAGGTATTATACTGATTTTAGTGTCAGAGCCTGACAAAAAAAAAACTTCCTCTCATGACCAAAATACACCCCCCTGTTGCCATCTAGCTAGTAGGCATTGTAACTAGCTTGCCCAAAATACACCATGTCCAACCAGAGATGATCTGTGTGGCAACTGTTTCATTTTGGATAATGTGATCAGCCTACACAACATCAGGATGATGCGTACAAAAGATCACCAAACAGGAAAATGCACGGGACTAGTTTTCACCTCAGTTGGGAATGTTTGGCTATTGTTTGCTACACTAGCTAGCTAGCACGAAATCGCTAACAACTTACAACTAAGCCTAAATAAAGGAGCCTTGGTAAGTCAACTACAGTATTTTTACTCATTCTACAGTTGCAGTTATGGATCTGTATAGTATGATCAGCTTACTGTATCATCAAAAAGACAGGGGGGTTGCAGATTCTTGGAACAGAGCAGGCTAGCCTTTGTGTCTGGTCAGATTCAGCTCACATGAGAAAGCATTGCACTTAGCCTCAGACCAGCTAGCCTTCCCCACTCCAATCGGCTTGTGAAATGTTGGATATGTGATCAGTACTTTATCAAAAGAAAATTCATTGAACAATATATGACAAGATCACTATAGCAGAAACATGATGACAGTAATCATCAATCTGCAAATTGTCCGCTCTGCCAAAGAAGCAGCAGTAAGCTAAGTTGTGCTGCCTGCCTGCTTGCCTGCCTGCCTCTCCCAGTTCACAGTACGGGAGGAAACAAATCAGCTGTTATGTGATTTGTTCCCCAACGAGAGGAGGACAGGCTAAACAGAGGGACAGTATTTCTGTGAGTTAGTATTTCACATGAGTTACATGCACCTGCTGTCATGATCCATTGTGCGCGCCAGCAACAAACACTCTTGTTTTCAAGCCCACCCAGTTATATTTCAGTACATTATTAGGTTGAAAAGACCATACAAACGATCTTTTGTTCTGGCTACAGATGACAGGAGACTCTGTAATAGCATCTGATAGGTTTGGAGTTGTTAGGAAGGTGTCATTATGAGCAAAAACACTTGCAAAGAGTTCAACTTCAAATGCCGTTTTCTCAGCTTTTTCGCTAGAAAGCAGCATTTTGGCAAATTCCACTTATTTTCAACAGATGATTATGAAAGAACGGAAAGGGGTAGAGAGACACCGTTTTTTTCTGATGACAGATGAGCGTCTAATCTGTGTTTTGATAGGTATGGTGTTGACATAGACACAGAACTCAATTTTCTGTGAGCCTCCAAAAAACACCCAAAATGCTGAAAAATCTCTGGCACTCTGGGTTACTCTTTTATGAAAATGGCTGGCAGCCAATGAGTTAATAGAGCCACAGCAATCATAACACTGAGTCAGAGGGTTGGAGAATGGCATTTTTAAAAAAAAGGTTCTTGTTTTTCCAGACCTGAAGGAACTGAGAATAGATAGGTTTCCCGTTTACAAAGATTCGCACGGTAAGGAGGGGCAAGATGCTAAGCAGCCAACCACGTGAGCGTCTTTCTTGAGTGACAGCATCTTCCAACAATCAGAGGTTGAAGAGGGACCCCTAGCTGCACGCACAGACAGGAATTTTTACAAATGGGAAACCCATGTACAGGCTGGTGTGGGCCAGGCTGACAAGCAATATGGGCATGTCCAGGCTCGCATGGAAATTTGATTTGTATGTGTTGAAGCTCGTGGGAGACTTCCTCATGACCCCACTGCCTTCCTCTCTACAGTAATACGTTTTATTTTACAGCAGGAAGTATGTTGTAATATTAACGTTACCTGACCGTGTGCTAAATCTTGTCGTGATTTCATTCCACTGCCTTAAAGTTTTCCCTCGACAGCCAACATGTGACTAGACTGGTATGGTCTAATGTGGAGGCAAACAGTGGCCACCGTTAAATCTGCCCTTGTAGTGTGGAAATCAGTTATTTAACTGAAGGAGAGGTGTAAAATTAGCTTATTCCAGAAAAGGTACAGTATCGCTTTAAGTAAACTAATTTCCTTCACATCACTTTTTTTTAGCTGTCTCTTTCCCTCTACACTGCCGAATACCATTGTGATGTGTTCTCTCGATAGCCTATATATGCAGATTCATCAATGGTGTGTGAACGCAGATGTTTTGTTTGAAAAATGTATTGAAGGAAAATGTCGATTTTTCAAAATCAAATGGAAATTGTGCTGCATTGACCTGGATACTAAGCTGGCTAACCTGGCTGAGTTAACCTACAAGAAGTGGTAAACCGGATAATGGATAGTCCACAAGTCTCATTTGGCTAAGGAACTGAGGACTCCAGGCTCTTCTATTAGATGATTTACCACTACCTCAAGGGTAATTTAACCTGGTTGACTTCTGAGCTAGGTTCTTGGAATACTCCCCTGTGCAGGTCAGGAACCTTTTAGTTACCTTCTCTGTTTTTGTTGCCCAGACGCTGACCTGAGCATTGCTCAGACTGCATGGGGAGACAGTGGCGTTTACATCTGCACCGTGGCCTCTGCAGTGGACCTCTCGGGAAATGGAGAATGCTACACTGAACTCATTGTGCTCGGTCAGTATTTTGATGTTCTCTTTTAGCAATTGAACAAGTAAAAATGCTTAAAGTTGCACTGTGTAATATTTTTAGCATTTTCTTTCCGGAATCCATGCTGCTCGTTCACAAATGTTACCTTTTTCACAAATACTCACGATGACCAGAACATTTTTCAAACATGAAAGGTGGATCTTCTCTATGTCCTTCAGTTTGAATTTCCAGAAATAGAATTTTTTAGCTGCAAAACTTACTGTACGTTGGTCATACTAGTAAGTATTAGTTTATTTCTAAGTAAATATTCATGAAATGATCAAATTTGGCAATAGGCAGCACAGTTTCAATGAGCAGCATAGTTGCAATACCTACTCTGTTCACCATCCTACACAGTGCACCTTTAATGCATACTCTGCATCCTTTTAGGGGTGGGGGAAACATTGGATTAACTAGTCCATAGACTGGATTGGGTAGTTTCACAATCAGTACAAGTACTTCTTACACTACCCAAAAAGACCTTCGACTGATTAATCAGTGACCCAGAATGAAATCACATACAATAGAATTCATGGGTGCCATAATTATCACCACCAAAATAATCGGTTTGATTCAAAATTGGTAGTGATTTGTCATTATTACATTTGGTTACAAGGCTTAGGTTGTGCCAGGGTTTTATTTGGGCATTCATGACTGATCATCTGGAGTACTTTTGTGTCTGAGGCCCTTGTCTGTCTTTCCCTTTTCAAGAAAACATATTTTATGGGCTTGTATGCCTTTATGAAGACAGGAAGGTGATGGAGTGTCAGGAAACAAGTGATATGGGGAAGGATACGGGAATGGCCTTGGGTGACCCTGAGGCCCATGTTTCGGTTCATCAAAGTAGCTTGAATCCTTGAATCCCCAATATCTACCGTCAGCTATACAGTAGTTGACACTTCACCCGTTTTAACTTAAGGCACCTGCAAAAAAACACCTGCTAAATGCCTAAGCCCTTTTTGGGTAAAGCTGCCCTCATGAGCCTGAATGCTGCGTCCAGGCAGCAGCATCTATAGGTTAGAAGCCCAATGGCCAATGGTGCAACTTTTTTAAACTGCAGGAAATTGGACATAGGGTATTGTCGTGTACTGGCTGTGAAAGTGGTTGGGAGAGTCACTGTTAGCATACTAATGACTCATTTAAGCATTGGCTGATTCGGCCTACTGAACTTTTTCCCCTATGTTGTGTCCCTTTAATGGCACAAACCTAAGACTGTGTGTACACCAAAAGCGACCTACTGTATGCTACCGGAGCGACAGAAGTCATTATTTCTCTATGGAGGGTTGGCAAATAAAGTGACCAAAGGAATTGGCCATGAGCGACCTGGCGACCAGAGTGAATTTCAGCGATTAAAGTCAAGCTAATATTTGGACAATGAGCTAGGAGGCGGTTCGTTGAAAACCAATTGGAATGTTCATATCGCCAGAGCCGTTATGATAAAGCTAAACTAATGTGAGTAGTTTCTGGTAAACACACAGCTTTACCCTGCTTTACCTCCTAGTTATCACCAGTTTCATCACTTTTGTAAAGACAAAACTCTCCCTGCAGCCACCACATCAGTCATAGTCAAAGGCAAAACCAAAGTTCAAAGTGCAATTCCATCATACCACTACAGTAAACATACATTAAAAAAACATGCCAAACACTAGCGTACAGTACGGTGGTTAAGTGCTTGAAATACACTTGAATGACTACAAGATCCCAGTGTACTTACACAAAATGAAATGGCGATTTAATTTTTATTTTGTTTTAATTATTATTTATTTATTTTTGCCAGATAAAATGGGCACTATGTCAGCACAATACAATACAACCTATATTTCTACATTATCAAAACCTATATTTCTACAGTATCAAAATTATGAAGTTGAGCCAAAGCGCTTTCAAATACAGAAACCTACACATTCCCACATTTACACACCAGCTCTGGATGCTGCTGTATGGCGCCAATTGTCCGAGGTTCGCATGAGTGCACACACACACGCGTGCACACACGCATACATAACACATACCAAGATATCAATGCAACGGCGAAGTGCTCCTGCGGTGTTATTACACCTTTCGCACAGTGCCCATTTTTTAATCTGCACAGAAAATCTGCATTTCATTTTGTGTAATTGCACTTGGATTGTTTCACTACTCTCAAAAGCATTGAGTACCAAATAGGGTTGAAGTTAGAAGTGAACAAACTCTTCCTCATATTGCGGAAAATGATACCCTTTAAGCCCATGCCAGACTTTTGTCTTTTTTACTAAATTTTCTTATTTATTTATTTTGATATGTACATCAACTCTTTGAACATTGAAATTAGAGGTACATCTTGCCATTTAATAAATAATGTCACTTGAAAATCTTTTGAAAATGTTTGAAAAATAACGAAATATAGAATTTGGTTGGCTTAAATGGTAAGAAATCAGAAGTGGAGAAAAAAACCTTATGTACAGCACTGTATCACAGTGGGTTTACATACAGTGTCCAATCTCACCATCCAACCCCTGCCTGCAGTTCACCTATGAGCGCTGTCGAGACAGCGCAGCCCATAAGGCTGGCGCTAATGATTGACAATTGTGCTCGCTGTCGGCTGGAACTTGACAATATTACTGTGGGTTCTGAGAAACCAATGTGGAATTAAATGAAATACATTAACCTGGCAGTTATGTCCTTCTGATTTCTCACAGCTTTGGCATTTATGAGTCAGGCTCCGCTAGCATCTTGCTAACAAAATTGCTTTACGGCAGTCGTGATCACAGCAATGCAGCCAGCCGACCAATCCAAACACAGTGTGTGAAGCCACTGGTGACGTCATATTGACAATAAAGACGTATTTTACAAAGATCAGGCGAGTTTAAACATTGAAACTAAGTGCTGTTTGAAAGGATAATTTATCCTGCCTTTGGGGAAAATGCAATGAAAATGTGATGCCAATTCTCTCCCAAGCAACGGCAGCATCTGTGGTTGAGCTCCATGGGACCCCATTAATTTTAACAGCCTCTGCGCTCCTTGGCGCTCCTTTGCGCTGCTTGGATGGCACCACTTAGTGGACAGTACCGCCCGGAAAAAGTTGTGAGTTTCCTCTCTCGTACTACCCATAGACCCTCTATGACTGTATTTTTCCAGGACCAAGACTCTGAGGGGTTCTATGTCATTTATCATCTGCTACATACCATTTTGCCTTGAGATCCCATTCTTGGAACTCATCAGTACCTACAGCAGTCTTCTTTACACCTACAGCAATCTTCTTTACACAGTCGTGACCACAACAACTCCCATTTATACTCTGGCATCTGACTATGTCTAACCGCTCATCACCATCAGAGGCAATCGAATATCTCCTGGGAGAAGTGACGTGAACTTGTCTTTAAAGCTTGACATGTTGCTTTTGGCAAGTGGAGAAGGGGTTGGTAGTGTTCTCTCCTACATTAACCAGAAACTGACCAAAACTCCTTAAAGAGGGAACACAATGTCTTTCAAGATTGGTTTCTTATAACTATAATTGGTGGGGAATGATGTGGATGAATGACAATCTTCAGACACTTTTCTGAAATGAACATTACTTTTTTTTAATCACAGTCTGTCATCACTGGCATGGTAGGTGAGCATTGTACTGTATCAAACAAACCACCAACGAGAAGGGGTTGAAATTCAGCCAAGCAATCCTAAGTCATGCAATCTTAAGAATCATTGTTTTTTTGATCGGAAATGGTGAAATATGCCCAGAGGAAGGTGGTTGTGATAACAACTGTTAACTGTTGTACCTGTGTCTCTTCCCTTGAATTACGTGTCACTCATTCCGATACAGTGCACCATGTGACATTTCTTGTTTTCTGTTTAGGTGTTGTTGGGCTTTTTATGCCTTCAATTTTTAGAGGGCCAGGGATGTATATTGTATGTAGTTGTATTTTACCTCCTGGTGGCATTCTTATTAGTTATAACCGTAGTCAAGTACAACAGAATTACTGAATCTGTAATGTGTTTAAGACTCTAGTAAGTCATGTGAATTCGGTCTCCGTGATTTAAGTTACTAATATTTTCATCCCTTAGCTATTAACCTTAACGTTGTGTTTCATTCAATGTAAATGGAACCAAACTCTAAACGCAGCACTAACTTAATATTCCGAAAATATTATCAGGTGCTCCCTATACTAGCCTGGGAACTCCCATACTGCCTTTAGTTCTACACAATCGTTTCGATCTGAAAGACACTTGTGATTAGGTCTGGTGGTAACCAGGCAACTCAGTATACATCCAAGACAAATAATTCAAACCATTTAACCTGATTGTGAAACTACTCCAAAAAACACAATTTCATCATCTTTGCAGGCAGGCTGCTGTTGCTTCCGTTGTACTTGGTGGTGGTAGTTATGCTCTGGGCTATCGGCGTGTTTGCATGCATATCAATAAACAGTTTATGGTCAGGTTTTTTGAGTATTCTGATAGTTTAAGCGCCCATGCAAACAGAATTCATAATTCGTTAATTGCAGTAACTGATTTATGAAAAATCTGATTACCACAGGTAGGTTTTTGGCTTAAGGAACATTTCTGACATGGAATAACCTTAAACGGGTTATTACCAAGTTATTGTCATTCTAGAATCGTCACAAGCTTTAGTGTAGTTTAGTATTGGGCAGTAAAGGCAGAACACCTCCACCTGACCCAAGTAAGCAACTTACAGTTTATTCAAGCAATCTGCTATTGCCAGTAGTCTGTTTATTGTGATCATGTAAACGCGCTCTGTCACACTTGTTTTTCTGTTTCGTTGAATAGACACTCATGTAGCAATTAGATGTTGGTGAGTTGATTAATTGGCAGGTTCACATGATGAGGTAGTGCTGGACATTGCAATGTTCAGTAAGGTTGTAAATCTTTTATCGATGCATCGATCCTACCGCCGGCAATTCAATTAATCGATTCCTCCACAAGAGAATCGGTTAATCGTTGTTAATCGATTAATCGTTTTTGTTGTTATTGCACTCATTTTGTGAGCTTCTTTTTGCTCATGCAGTAACAATAATACTAACTGTAATAATGATGTTCCTCAAATAAAACACATGCAGATATTTCAGCCGTTGTCAATTTCATTTATTTCACACATGAGCTTTGCCTGTAAGGTAAACAATATGAACCATCGAATCAGGCGGCATTCCAAGTATCGAAAATAATCGAATCGTTGGCCTAAGGAATCGATATTGAATCAACGCTGTAAAGGCTCTGATTTACACCCCTAATGTTCAGTAAACAAAACTTTATCTTTCCTTCACAGAAAGAAAGGCAAATACCACAGACCTGCTGCCTGGCATTGATTTGCTGGTCATGGAAGGTGGAGCATTTGTTATTTTTGCTTTGTGTGTGTGTGAGTGTGTGTATGGGAGGGGGAAGGGTGGATGGCTAGTTGGAAGGGGTGATCACATATTACCAGCATGATTAGGTTACTTTGCGCAGTTTCCCTGCTGGGAAGGCTACATAGGAATGTAGTCAATTGTTAAACAGTAGGGATGTCAACAATTAATTGGTTAAAAAAAATAGCAAAAAATGGGACGAATTGCATGTGAAGAACATTTAGATTTTGAGGGGGAAAAAACACTGGTTATCAATCAATCGTAAATTGTTGGATGAGGTCAATCAACGAACAATGAATGAATGAGTCGACAGTATGGAGAAATCACTATGGACAAGCATTTACTAAATAAGGCAGGCTCTAATATACAAGGACCTCCACGTTCGTTTTTCATCACTTAATCTTAACATAATCTTCTGGATGTGCATAATAACAATGTTAAATTATTTTTGCAATCCCTCTGCTAACAGCTGCCCATGTACAGCTGTTTGTTGTCGCTGACCCCACCGTCTCATTTTGGGGATGGAAATCAAACTTGCCGTCTAAATGCACTGTATGTCAAGATGTGATGGGGGGAGTTGTTGTGGTCACGCCTGTCTAAAGAAGACCGCTGTGGTATTGATGAGTGGTTAAACTTCTTAGGATGGGATGTCAATGCAGAATGATATAGCAGATAAGAGTGTGAATCTATTACTATCAATTAGAAAACTGGTACAAAGAGGTATCTGGGACATTTGATCAGTTTTATTTCCGCTGTTGGAAATATAGTGCAAAAAATGTAATGCCATTTAAATGGGCCTTCTGAAAGGAAAGCATGGTTTGCTGAAAGTGTGTGCATTAGGCCTGGACAGTGGGTCTAATAATGGTAGCAGACAAGCCAGAGATGATTGATGAGGAAAAAATGTTTTATAAGGCGTTTATTCCGTAATCAAAATGAATGGAATGGAATGGAATTGATCCCACTTAAGACGGTACATATGCACTGATGGTACATGCATACACCACTTTTATCCTGGTTAGTTACCATATTTAGAATCTAATTCTGTTTTTTGTGACTGTAATGAGATGACAGGAAATGGTTGGGAGAGAAAGATGGGGGAGGATTTGGAAATGACCTCAGGCTGAAATTGAACCTGCCTTCCCAGAGTAACAGTACAGTGCCTCAGCCATTTGAGCCAGGTCCAAGGCCATATTTAGAATCGTAAGACAGGCCACAGACCACCTCTATAGAACAAGAACATCTAGCAGCTGATGGGGTAGTTATTCAACGCTCCTTTAGCACACTGCATTTTCCAGTCTATGAGTCATACTTCTTTCGTGGTTTGACTAGTCTTACAACTAATACTCAGGTGCATCTTGCATATTAAAATGTTTAATTTCACATAACTTATTTTCACGCTGGTAGTTGCCTGAGAGCACTTGAGACTTGTCTGCCAGTATCTGTGTACACAGTACTCCTCATCACAGTGTTTAACCTATTGATGCCTTAAACACCTGTAAAAAGTGCCTGCTAAATTCCTCAACCCATTTTGGGAAAAGGTGCTCTCAGCCTATAAAAACCGAAATATCTCAGCGTCAGCACATAAAAACATGAAATAAATTGCATTCAAATGTGCTCTAACATACCCACATTTTTAATTAAAAACCTCAAATCTCATGAGCCTGCATGCTGTGTCCATGCATCTCCAGGCACCTGGGTCAATGTTGTGTGTATGCAGCATCCAGCATCAATGGCTTAAAAGCCCAAAAAAGGCGAACAAGTTCATAAATGGATGCTTGAACAATATGCTGCTTCCAATGGTGCAACTTGTTCATTGTTTTTACATGTCTGAATGAAAAGATAATGGTTGCTTTGATTTAACAGGTAGACATAATAAACCTAGTACATTTATTCCATTCTCTATCCTTACGCCACAGACAAGCTCCTGGTGGCACTGGTGGTGATCGGATTCTTTCTCCTGCTGCTGCTAATTGGGATCTGTTGGTGCCAGGTCAGTGAAATCTGGAAATAGAGGGTCACTATGCAACATTTAAAGGTGCACTGTGTAATATTCTAAGTATTCATTATAACTGGGAAAATGGCACTCCCATGTCCGCCATGTTGAATTCCTAGAAATGCAAATTTGTCAATAGACGGCACAGTTTAAATGAGCAGCATAGTTGGAATACTTACTCTGGCCACCATCCTACACAGTGCACCCTTATGTCTGACTTGATTTGTTACAAGATGAATTAACCTTCTCTTGGGAACCTTAGTAGCATGTAGGGTGAAATAGACCGTCAAATGAACACTCATGGGATAAGAAGTCTCTGTAACACTTTACTTGACACTGGTGTCATACGTGTCAAAACGGTGTCGTGAAGTAGTCATTGATTAGTCATAAACAGTATAGACGTAAACGTAGTCATAGACGTTTTATGGTAATGAAAAATTGACATTGACAACATTGACAATTGTCATCTTTACCATAACCGAATGTAACTTATCGGTACAGTAATGTACAACTGAACTTGCAATCATGCTATTCAGGCAGTGAAGGCACATAGAAGGAGCCTCATATGAGAGCCAACCAAAAGTCACATAGCACTTAAAAGAAATAAGAATGAATCTTCTATGATTAAGAGCGAATCATCTCTATCCTCTTAATGACTGAAATGTATGTCTGTTTTTGCCAGTGTTGTCCACACACGTGCTGCTGTTACGTGAGGTGCCCATGCTGTCCTGAGCGCTGCTGTTGTCCGAGGGCATGTGAGTACTGTAACAC
Organism: Engraulis encrasicolus; assembly: GCF_034702125.1. NCBI lineage: Eukaryota > Metazoa > Chordata > Actinopteri > Clupeiformes > Engraulidae > Engraulis > Engraulis encrasicolus. Next base: position 55,852,272 of record NC_085861.1, on the reverse strand, counting down.
ACACACACACACACACACACACACACACACACACACACACACACACACACACACACACACACACACACACACACACACACACCAGGGTGACCAGAAGTCCCAAAAAAATTGGGAAAGCCACCCATTTTTAACCTGCCTTTGTCCCGAATCCCGAATCTGCCCCAGATATCCTGAAAATTACACTGTTGTGGCTGGTTTTATGCCGTTCTGTCAGTGTGTATCCTGGCAATGTATTATTGTTTTTTTAGACGCTCTAATATCAGATGCGCGAGTGCACTGACAAGCTAACTTTTGCACCGACAGAAAGATTCATTTGATATGGGTGGTGTACAGGGACAAGTGTATAGGGGTACAAGAACCTCAACACACAGCTCAAAATCTAAAGCATCGATACAGGTAGGCGACAGAGAAAGCATTAGAAAAAATTTAGGAGAAAAGAAGGGCGCAACGTGCATCAACCATGAGGGTGGCATGACATCGAGTACAAAACTATGCAGGCATCGCAACTGTGTGCAAGAGAACCTTTAAACTAAATGTCGGCGACTTCTGTAATCAATTCATTTCCTAAGGCCTTTTCAATCATCCATGTCAACAGTGACGGTACATGCACACACAGACGACACGTTTCCTTAACGTCTCCATGAGCAGTGCGAGTCCGAGAGGTTTGCGGTCTGCGTTTCACACTGCACAGTTAACGTCCACGTTATATCCGCGGGCAGCAGGTGTTAATTTTCAATGGAAGCCGCACATTGAACGCGGACGTCCGCGCAGGAAAATAGACTCGAGTTCTATTTTCAAGGAGCAACGCGGACATGTCCGGTCGGGACGTACATGCACCGCGTTTACACCGCCGTCCTGTGTGCAAGGCATGATTTTTTTTCATGCATTTTAACAGTTTCGGACAGATAACAGACACGTTCTGTGGACATACTGTGGATGTCCGCGCCGTTGGTGTGCATGTACCGTGATTGTCATTATATTGAAGCCATATCTTGAAAGGTCTGAATTGCATGGTTACATCAGTCATTACCCCCCACCCCATCCCAAAAAGTCCCGAATTCAGCAAACCTCATCTGGTCACCACAACACACACACACACACAAAAGATTTTGAATCTCAACTTTATTTCTATGACGCATATCACATGACAAGTATTTGACCCAATGAAAGTTACTGAAAGTGTGTCTTCCAGCAACTAATATAAAAAATAAAATGTTTCTCCTCTTCTTTCTTCTATTAAGTATACGAGGCAGGAAAAGCCATCAAATCAGGTGGTGTGCCAAGTCATTATGCACCAACTCTGTATGCGCCGCCCAGCATGTACGCCCAGCCTATGAGTGGAATGGGAGGAGTAACACATGGGATCCCGATGCTTCCTATGCCGCCACAGTCAATGGGCATCCCCCCATCTGATTACAACAGGGACTACGATCATGCCAGTTCAAGTACGTATGTGTCCAGTGTATGAATAGCATTGGCTTAAACAAGGATTCCAGCCAATTTGAACATGGTGTTTGGAATGTCTTAACATACTCCAAATATCATCACAAAAAGTTAGTGCTGTGTTGTAAGGACCTGCTGATGTTGCTGACCTCTTAGCATTATACATGGAGGGAGACCAAGGGTAGTATGAGCAATACAACTGAAACAACTAGCATGGGGAATACAAACAGAATTGTCCTTAAATGAGAACCGTTAAGTCACAGTTTTAATATTTAATGAACCATTTTTTTGTTGTTGTTGGAAGCATGCACCAGTTAGTGGTAGCATAAACACCTAAGTAAATATCTAAAAAAAACAATTTACATAGATATTGATAAATATTGCAGACAATGCGGGCCATTAGAACTGTGCTAATCATACATTTACGCTCCTCTGTTCGTTGTTTCAATGTTTTTATTACTGCAATGTTTCTCTTCTCATGTAAAATCTTTTCTTCTCCTCTGTAGTCGGGCAGGGTTCCCAGGTTCCTCTTCTCCAGGACCATGAAGGTGGCGGCCCAAGTATGTTCACAATATTTGTTATATTCTGAGAAATGACATACGTGGACACACACACAGCAAAAAAATGATAGCGATGAACAGAGTGTTTGTTGTCTGTTGAAAGAATTTGGTGTCAGTCATTATTTAGAATAGACTTTGCCTTAGAAATGGCCTTTGGTCACTGTATAAAAACACTTTATAGACTTTCATTCCATTGTTCAAAACTAAAACACATACACTGAACACTGCATCCATCCTCTCCCTCTAGCCACCCTTCACAGCAGACATCTAATTTGACTTTTTTTAAAATACTATTCACCTGATGTCATGTGACTTTGTAGAATCATCATTGGGCACGTTTGACAGACTGACTACCATAGGACAGCATGGAGCCTGCCGAGAACACCACACCCATCTCTTGTGAAAGCATAGAGTCATTAGCAGCTTGGCTGTGTTTGCGAAAAGCACTTAAGTAGTACTTACAGTAAGGCTGAGGCAGGGTTCAGACTGGTACGCTTTTTTTCACTGCTAGATGCTATTTCCGATGTCTTCCTATGGAGCCACACGCTGACGAGTGCTTTTGCATCGCACCTCCTTTCTTTGCCTTTGCCTCGAAAATAGGTTCAACTATTCGAGCGAGTCTTTTTTCCCTCAATTACTGTTTTTCTTCGGATATTGGTTGCTGGTTGCTGCTATTATGCAACTATGTTTTTTGAGAATAATTGATAAACAATAATGGTTCTGTTGCCTTGTACCAAGCTTGAATGTACAATTCATCACCAAATATCAAAGAGCTATTATTATTAAATTGCCGTTTTTGAGAGTTTTTACTTGTTTTTCAACTAATCCAGGGGTAATCCAACAAACACGTCAGTCTAATATTCCTGTATTGTTAACCTTTCAATATGATAAATATTGCTCATATCTTTATTTACACTGCATTGATTTCAAAGCCTTTACTGGTGTTGAACCAATCAGACCAGTTAGTTTTCCTTTTGTAGTTAGTTTCGCTTTTGTCAAAATCGGACATAACTGGCTGAATATGAAGTTCTTACTCCTCCCTCCTTGGGTACTGACTTCTGCCTACAAGCCTAAGCCACCACTTAGCTATCTGCAATACAAACTTCTTCAATGTGTATAAGGTCAAGAGACTGAGATAGCTACTCCATTAATTGCTTCCCCTTGCAAACCATAAATGACCTGGTGAACCTTGCAGTGTGAGAGAGCGTTATCTCTCATGTAAATAAGGTATTTGATTTTATATGTGAATCGTAGCATAAAAAAATTAAAATTGCCACTTAAAATCTCACATAATTTGCTTAATTTAGTTTCACAACATCTTTGCAATCCCATGTCAGTAGGATGTTGGTGAAGACATTCTGGGAGGGCATTGTGGGAAGCATCTTAGTTGGACCCTTTTTAGTAAAGAAGGGTTGAAGCTGAATTCTGAAAATCATGTGAATATTTTAGACACATGCTTTGTTTCAATACGAAATCAAAACCTTGCAGGCCTTGCAAAAAAAGTGATTGCTTTTACACTTGATGTAACAAGACACGTTTTGCTTTAGCTCGCAGTGGATATCGCATTCAGGCCAATCCGGATGGGAATCCGACTCGTGTGCTGTACTACATGGAGAGGGAGTTGGCCAACTTGGACCCCAGCCGACCTGGGGATGCTGCTGGAAAATACAACCGCAGTAGGTGTCTCTCTTTACATTACATTACACTTAGCTGACACTTTTTATCCAAAGTAACTTATGTGCAGGGTATTGGTTACAGTCCCTGGAACAGTGTGTGGGGTTAGGTGCCTTGCTCAAGGACACCTCAGCCATGGATTGAAATAGGGATTGGAAGGGTGGGATTCGTTCCTGCAACCCTAAAGCCCATCTCCTTAACCACTAGACCAGTGTTTCCCAACCGTTTTTGTGTACCCCCAAGCCTTTTCGTTGTGCCATGAGTACCCCCTAAGTCAAGTTCTATATCACTTTCTCTATCCCAATGTAACTAAGCTCCATATATTTGTTAAAATTGCATTTTTCCAAGTACCCCCTGCAGTGTGCTCGCGTACCCCTAGTGGTACACGTACCCCTGGTTGGGAAAAACTGCACTAGACCACGGCTGCCCACAATTTTCCAAAATTATGTCAACAAGATTTATTGAAGCATACTGTGCCTCTGCACCACATTGATAGTCTGTACTAGACCTACAGATACATAGTTCGTTAAAAAGAAGAAGTTTTCACCTACAGAACACCTCTCACCTTAAAAGTGTCATAGTTCATAAGCTAGCAGTTAGTTAGTTAGCAGTTATGTTAATTTAGATCAAAACACACTTTTTTTTTCTAGAAACACAGATATATATAGCATCTTTTTGTTACATATGCACTGTTCGACTCTCCAAGTTCAAATTGAGGAAGTCAGTGTGTTTTCACCCCCAAAGCAGGAGTCCAGTTGCTTCCAAGGAAACTATTTGAATGAGGAAAACACCTGGATCAGTGCTATTTGTTACAGCCATATCCTCTGTCTACCACTGGGCGACACAATATGTTATTTAGCGAGCATACCAAACAGCTCCGAGCTACATGACACTATGTTCTACTAAACTGTGTTAACAAGAGAACATAATCCTGCTTAGCATTTTTAGGTCCCTCAGATGCGCATGCAGTACGAATGTTTGTAAACAAGAAATCCCTCTGTTGGTGTACGCAAGAATTGGGGTTTTAATGTATGGATCTGATTTGCTGCCATCATTCCTAACCTTAAATACAGGTATTGAATCTCAAGACATATGGTTCTGAATCTCTGAACATATTTCTGTGGTACTGACAAATCAGTTTAATTTCTGGTAAAAGTCATGAAAATCTGACCATTTTCAAATAATTGAGAATGTTCTTCAAATTTTACAGTGTCTCACCACACCAATACAGTTTCAGAGGTTCTAATTTGTCACAGGCAGTCATGGGTGAGCGGTTAGGGCGTCAGACTTGCATCCCAGAGGTTGCCGGTTCGACTCCCGACCCGCCAGGTTGGTGAGGGGAGTAATCAACCAGTGCTCTCCCCCATCCTCCTCCATGACTGAGGTACCCTGAGCATGGTATCGTCCCACCGCACTGCTCCCCATGGGGCGCCACTGAGGGCTGCCCCCTTGCACGGGTGAGGCATAAATGCAATTTCGTTGTGTGCAGTGTTCACTTGTGTGCCGTGGAGTGCTGTGTCACAATGACAATGGGAGTTGGAGTTTCCCAATGGGCTTTCACTTTCACTTCACATGCAGTTTCAGAAAATCTATTTTGGCACTCACTCACTTTAACCTAAGACAACCATGGGTTAAAATGAGTCAATACAAAAACGGGAGTTTTGATTTGGCAGTATCTTGGACTGAGAAGGAGGGAACAGGACAGAAAATGTCAAAGTTTTATCCCCCGTCCCATCATCACTGCTGAGCTAGTGGTTTGAGCCCTGGAAGAAAAAAGTGCAGAGATGACCTCAGTTTCACTTACAAACCAACAAATTAATTACTTTTTCAATACCCAGACAAAAATTAAAAAAATAATACAGTAAAAGCAAAAACATAAAATAACGTGTTTATGATCTGCTTAAATTGTACGCATAATGCTAGCTATTCCCAGGTACTCTAGTCATCTCGGTGTCTCCGACCATCTCTAAATCCTGATTTTCCTGCAATTCTGTCTGTCTTGTTCACACCATGTGCCAATTTATCTGTGGACTGTTTTACTGATTAACTTTAATCCATCTTTCCTCTTCTTCTAACCAATTGCCTATTTATCAGTGGATGGTATGAGTGAGGTGAGCTCCTTGCATGACCAGCCGGACCCCCGATCACAAGGGCACTCGAGGCCCCCCCAGCTGAACACCATCTACGATGACCCAGACGATCGCATGAGCGCCATCAGCAGCGTCTCCCAACACAGCCGTCCCAGACCACCACGTTACCGTGACAACAGCCCTGCTGCCCACGGGTACAGGGGCCGTGCCCGCTCCATGGACAACCTAGATGCCATATACTCCAGTGATGATGGCTACGCACGAGACTACAGGGAAGGAAACCGAGGTGGTCGAAGGGGGTGAGTTAGTAGTAAATGTGCCAACATGCTCCTAAACTGAACTTCTCACCAAACATTCAAGTCAATCCTATTCTGTCTACTGACCACAATGTAATGTTGAATTCATATGCTTGTGTCTGTCTGTTATAGACACATTCACTTGGGTCATGGTTGTTAAGGGAACTACAGAAACTTGGGCTTATGACTAAAATGTGTGTTATCCAGAAGACCTATTTTGGCCTCATTTCTAGACTGATTATCAGGAAAGCTGGAGCTGGAGAGCTGTATCGCTGATGGTGGAGTTGTAGACTAACGCTCATCAGGGGGCAAAGAGTCTCCTGTCAGAGGGTGAATGCTAGTGAGAATTGAGAGGTGAAATATGAGCGGTTAAATGGCAGCTTAAGTATTGGTAGGGTCTGTTTTCCCTCCCAAAATGTTGTTCCTGCTTTCCCTACTGTATGACAACCTCGAATTTTAAGTACTTAATGTTGTTCTTCAAACTATAGAACTGACAATTGTGGTGTGCATGGAAGATGTCGTAGAGAGTAGCTTTATTAATCGCCAAAGTTAAAATAATTTATTGAACTTAATAATGACTCAATAATTTGATTTGAAACCTTTACTCTGTGTTCAACGCCCACGCTTCCTGGAACTTTTTTGGAACCACAGTTCTGTATAAAAGACTAGATGCGTCCTCTCGTATTCCAGCACGTCCGCACAGGTCGGCCATATTAGCCCAGCCAAACTCTCCACAGACTCTCCGTTACACCTGAGGTAAACTGAGGCAGAGACTGAAGTAAGAAACATTGAGGTGCTTAAATACGTGTACTGTTATCTCGCTTAAATATTGATGCATAATATAAATGCTAGGGTTCCTTAAAATGCTGTGTTTGGAACTATGTGAATGGCAATCTGTATCGAAGACTCAATGAGCCGCCATCTTTGTGTACAAATGGAACACTGAGGCCAATGGGATTAGCTGAACTTCCATGGCCCTGCTTTCTGTGATCCAGTGAAGATGTACTGTACTATACTGTAGCTCCTGGTTCCCCATCAATCGACCAAAACTGAAGTAAGCTTTTGGAAAGAAAAAGGCGAAAAGTTTGACGAGGAATTACACTTGCTTGCAATTTATTTCTTCATGACATTTGTGTTACAAGCATTTCACAGCATAGCCAATTCTGTGAGAAATGTATTGTCTGCTACAGGTTCTGCTGTTATTGTCTTTTTCAAATCTCCTTGGTCTGAAGACATTTGTCCAGCATTGTCCATTTTTTCTCAAATGTCTTATTTGACTGTGCAAAAGAGAGACTGAAGTCTCATTGGCATGTTTGGCTGTTTTGTTCTCAAATTCCAGAAAACACAGATGTTCACATGTAAACAAATCCACCTGATGATGCCTGTGAGAGATGTGCATATTGAATTTGTCATTTGTACAGTCCCCGTATACCCTCCCTCTGACCCATCAAAAGCATTTCCTGCTAACAAAGATTTTAAAGCGTGTTACCCCTTGTTACTCCCCCATGTTAATCCCCCATCTCTAGCTCGGATGACTACAGTCGCCGCTACGACGACGACCGCGGTCGCCGACAGGACCACTACTCTGGTGACGCCCACAACCGAAACGGGCCTCGCGGCGCCGGCTTCCAGGGTCGCCGAAGCCGTAGCCGTGACGACCTGATGGATTACGAGACGAGAGGCAAAAACGACGAATACGACGACGAATTCCTGCGCAAAGCTCTGGAGAAGAAGAAACTGGGAGAGTCGTCTGCTGCTCATCATCACAGCCGCGATCGTCTCGACCGCATGGAGAAAAGAAACGATAGTGACAACTACCGTGGACCCCCTCCACTGCCTACGTCACCTCCCTCTGGCTACCCGGAGGAATATCAGTTACCATATGATCAGGAGAGCACAGCCTCTTCCAAGAGAAGCAATCTACGCAAGGTCAGTCAACAGTGGTGTGCACAGTCATTTTGGGGGGAAGGTGCTGAAGGGGGGCAGTTGGTGGCATGTGGAACATCCAGCTGCATTACTAGGCTGTAGAGGCTATACAGTGCCGTGCATATGTTTTTGCCACCCTATTGATTTTTTACTTTTGTGCACATATGGCAGACTTAACATTTTCAGATCACCAAACAAATGTAAACATTAAACAAGGATGACCCAAGCAACATTAAATGCAGTTTCTCAGTGATTATCTAATTTGTTGTAAGAATAATGCCATAAAACCTGCATGAGGAAGAATTTGTGCCCTATAGCATGGGGTAAGTAGAGTGCCACTGATTAGTGATGTGAAAACGAACATTATTTTTTGATGACAGAAACTGAAATGCATTTTCGCACTTAGACAGAATACAACATTTTTAAATCAGGTTTATTTAACAAAAGGACAACTTTCAATGAGAACTTTCGGTAACACCTTATTTTAGGGATACATCTATTAGCACTAATACATACAATGTCCCTGTATAAGTAACTTGTAAGGCATGTACAAAGCAAAATCAAACATTTGTTAGCCATGTATTCGCAAATGTCTTGTTCATGCACAATAAGGGATTTATTACCAAATTACCAATTTAACCTTAGTAAGGACCTAGTAGGCCTTAGCGTTTGCTTAGTTCATGCCTTACAAGTTACTTATGCAGGCATTAACATTGTATGTATTAGTGCTAACTTAATAGATGTATCCCTAAAATAAAGTCTTACAAAACTTTCTTAACCAAGCCTTAGTGGTTCATGAACTCAGAGGTTCAAAATCAGAGGAAAAACAAAATGAACAAAAGAAATGTCCTTCAGAAGCTCCCCACACTTCGCAAAGTAAGGGGGGGGCGGCCCGAAGGATAAATACATATTCCTTTGCCGCATTGAAAGATAGGGATGTTGTGTAGTTGGCTTGGTCAAATCTGTGATGGTGTTCAGTATGGTCATTTGCATCGATTTGTTTTTTTTGTCATTTAGCTTTTTCAATAATTTTTTGTTAGTTTTGTTGTTGTCTTGATTTTGAACTTACGTTTCTTCTAAAGAGTCAATGAAGGACTAGGGCTTGGTTAAGAAAAGTATTGTTAAAAGCCTTTGTTGTGAAATGTATGTAAAATAAACAATATATGTGGTTTCTGTATTATTTTTTGTCTAAGTGTGAATAAGTATTACAGTTTCTGACATCAAAGATCTGGCGTGGAATGAATGACGACAAAGTAAAATAAGAAAACCATAGGAAAAAAAACAATGGTGTCCTGTCATTGACCCATTTAGGGGCCAGCAAATTGTGGTACTTTTAATGGCTATGGTTGGCAAGTTGAAAATTGTGTTGTAAAGCAGGAATTGTCTGTCTGTTTTTGTCATGCTGAATGAAATTCCTCTAATTTGTGTTTTATTCCACAGAACGGAGCAGTGAGTCGTGAGAGCTTGGTTGTGTGATGGGCTTTCAGTAAGTATTGTATCTGGCTTGGTGGTCTTTTCAAGTTTTATTAAAGAATCGCCTGTTAAGATACCCCGCCCACCCAATGCAAAGGAATATGCTCGTGTTCGATCTCCTAAGGGGGCGTTGTCCCCTCCTTCTACTCTTTCTTTGGCTTTAAGTGGTGGCTTGCATCAGATGTGCACTACCGTCATCTACAGCGCTCAACCTAAAGTCTCCAAAGGTCTCCTAAAGGGGCGTTGACCTGACGGAAAATGGATCCAGGGAAAGTATGGGCTTGGTGTATTTTACTCGAATAGACGATTCTTTGGTTTTAGGATCACATTTAGTTTCTTGGGACCTCTGAACAAAGGAACTATTTTTTAATGCTCGGGATGTATTACATTAACTCTTGGCTAGTAATTCATTTAGAATGTGTGTATCTGCAACATTTCCAGAGATATGATGTTCGGCAGCTCTATGAATGCTGAAACTTCTTAACAAATGCCTCAGTAGTGATTAATTATTATTATTCTTTTATATTTTTAATGCTCTTAAGGAGCAAATTGTTTGTACAGATTTTTTCATTTTACAGGGTGGGCCAAAAATATGTGACATATTTTAAATGTTTTTATTTCATAATTAATGATGATGACATAAGAAACCTGAATAACTCATCCTGGAGATCTTTATACAATAAATATGCCTCCGCCCTCTGTTTTCTCTACCTGCATCTGATCATGCATTAGTGCATCTGACTGTTCACCGCAGACTTTTTGTACTAATACCTTATGAAAGGTACATGAACTGATAAACTGCTGTAGTGCCACTGTTTCAACATGGCCGCAGTCACATCAGAACTAACACTGTGGCATCATTTTTGTGATGTCAAGCTCACACGGTAGTCTCTCCCAAAATTGACATCCACACACACACACACACACACACACACACACACACACACACACACACACACACACACACACACACACACACACACACACACACACACACGAGTATACTGTATATGGACACTGTTTTCCCAGTCTTCTTCGTGACTTTGCCACAGGGCAAAGGCATTCAGCAGAACCTAAGCCGACTAGTCTCAACCTTGCCAACCTTGTCACAAACTCAGATTTGTTTAAAAATCCACCATGGTGACGCATAGCCATCCTTCAGTCACACTTTAGACAGTATTCTAAATAGTATTTTATTTATATAAGAGCAAAGGTTGGCTTTGATGGACTACGGGCTATGTGTGCATGATCTACATTGTAGCCTCAACTAACCGCCATGGACAATTGTAAACCACCACCCCCCGATTGTCAGGCTAGGACAAAATTGCTGGGGGAAAAGACGTGACGTGAAGTGCATCCAAATGTGTGTCATACTTTTGGTCCACCCTGCATTTTATACAGTCAATGTTTGGATTTTTTTCACACAAAGAACAGTTACTATTGCAGTACTTACTGGTATAAAGTTAATTGCATTTGAGTTAATTACATTACCTATTATCATGGATTCAACAAACCTATCTTGTATTGAAATGATTAACATGTACATATTTATTTGACTGGTGTAACATGTATTGTGTGTATTTCAACCAAGAATATGCCAACCTTTTAATCATCTGACTTGCTACAAACATTCAGTGCTTTTTCGTGCACAGCTTAGTTGAGCAATTGGAAGTAATTGACTGCAGTGTAATAATTTTCTGGTAGTTTCACCTTTAATTCTTCTCAATCTTTGGTGGTATTTCTTGTGACCCTGATGGAATTTTGACAGTGTGTTTGATACTTCTGTGTAAACGTGACCAACATCTTGGCAATTCCAAGACGGCCACATCCCTTTGGAAGACTTCAAAATTGTTTTAGAGACTTTTCAGATCTTGTTATATCTATTTTGTGGCCTATTTTCCCAGAGGAAAAAAAGTTGCCTAATAATTATTGCACACCTGATATAGGGTGTTGGGCTCCTTAGATCACACCCTCCCTTTTTATACAACTGCATGACCTGGAATGCTTAAATCCAGTAGGTTTTCATGTTCATACAGGTTGGTGTTGGAAAATATGCATAAAAAGTACGATATGGTCAAAAAACTTGTTTTCCTAATAATTCTGCACGCTGTTTACATGCCAGCATAGTTTGGCTAAAAATTGCATTTTTGGGCAAGCATAGTCAAGCTGAAATCAAACCAAACAGATAAATTTGAGTTATTGGTTTGGTCCACCTAAACTCAGCGTTTTAAGCCATACATGCGCCTTAGTCCAGTTTCACAAATGTATCTAAGTGCATGTATACGCTCTGTTTGTTAGGTGTGTTTTGTTTTACTTGTGACTCGGGGTGCACGTTAGGAAGAAAGCTCTGGAAGCTTTCAAATATTTTGTATAGAATTTATCTTGATCTTTTTTATGTTGAATATATTGTGAGTTTTAATCTGCTTGTTTGTAAATAATGGTGGCTTGAACAATTACATTTGCAATTAAAATGTGATAAACTAGTCATTCAGAACATCAAGAAAGTACGGGGGGAAATAGTTGTACAGAAACATGTATTTTATTTCCAGTGATTGATGTTGAAGTGTACCCTTACCCTTTTCCCTGCAACTGTTTATTCGTTTTTCAACATGTTATATAAAAAATACATTAAAACTATTTCATACCAAAGTATTTTATTCCATTCCAACATTTTCTTTTTTTTAATTCTGCACGCCAAGGAGCTATTGGGGCACCTCAAGGTCTCTTTTTTGTTGTTGATTTTTATTTCCATGTCAGACACTGATTTTAAGTATTTAGGAAGGTTGATTGTTAGAACACCTGTATCTTGGAATATTCATTTAGGCCTTTACTCGGACAGGACAGTGAAGATGGAGATAAACTCAGGGGAGAGAGAGGGGTGGGGAAGGGTTTGGAAATGACCCAGACTGGATTCAAACTTACTGTGTATCGGATGGCATGTTGTGTATGCTGTACAACTAACTCCTGTGATTCATGTTCAATATATCATTGGCTCCAGTGGTCCGTTATAATTCCATTGCCCAAAACCACTCCTGTCCAACTTACCTAGACTAAATCACTGCCATCCAGTCACTCCAGTGTCTCTGGGGCTGTCAAACAATGTCATATTTACAGTTGATCAAAATATGGGATGAAAGGGCGGGCCCAGATTCAATATTTATTCAAAAAATGGACTGCAAGTGGCAATAAGCAAATTTCACATTCTTTCACATGATGCACAGTTGCATAGATGTACCTGTAGGCCTACATCTAGTATTCTGCTGTATACACAGCATGTATGTGGCGAGTGGAAGACTTCAGACTAGTGTAACGGCACAAGTGTATTAGTTATGACCATATGAATATGAGAGAACATCTGAACTAAGCCAGAATTTTTCAGATATGATGAAAAGCCTTCCCTCTCATGGAATACAGCTTGCCCTTTTTAAATTATGGCAATCAAGGATATTTCAGCTTTGCATGCATTTCTTATTAAAGTCGCAAGGAAATAACATCAACTCTTTTTTTCAAATTAAAAACCAAACCATCAGCCCAAGTCAATACCCTGCCACTGCAGGCATTGTATGGATGCTATTCTAATTGTTGAATAGTTTTCAGGGCAGGGCCTACACATCTTTATTGGTATGTTTCATATAGGCCTACATTTCCATAATCTGTATGTTGGAACTGCTGTATATGTAATTATTTTAGCAGTCCTGATGCAGCTGTTTTGGAAACTAGGTCAATGTGGCCGGAGATTCCGACGTTGAAAACAGGATACGTGAACACACATCTGGCAAAGCAATTTGACTTACTTGAACAAAGGGGGGCCCCTGCATTAGACCTACTCGGTATAGTTGGAACTGCTGAAGTGTCAAGTAAGAAGTTCTCTTTCTGTGACATTTCAAATTTCACTTTGATATTGATGCAACACAATGCAATAGGCCACTCACTGCACCGATTATGAATATTCCTCACATTAAGTAGCGTACGCATTTTATTGTACTGAATGTTGTTAATGGCTCCATGTAGGCTAACTCAATCATTGTCAGAATGTCAGAGATGTCTCTACTTGCATTGCCTAGGCCTATGTAATATGGAGCAGCAAGGAAATGTTTGCTAATGCAACTGAATTTGCTAAGGGAAGTTTCACCTCTCATCTGTCGTTTGTATTGGATCTACACATGTGGCTATTCTCTAGGGCTTTGGGGGGCAGGGCTGAGAAACCTTTTTCATTCAACTTGCAATTTTGGAGATGGGCCGTACTATGAACACAGAACACAAGTGCTAGGAGAAATCCTGGTTTATGTTGAAGGCCATCTTTACAGCAGACCCCACTTTCACTAGGTCCCCTGAAAATATAACTAAATTGTATTGGAAATGTAATTTCCAACATGTCTTTACAAAACATGTCAAATTTCATGTGAAACTGTACAAGATTAATATTATGTCGGTGGGCGGATAAGACGGCTTCAACGGCCATAAACGGTTCCCCACCTGTTACCTGTCTTTTATGTTATTGGATCTAGGTCTACACATGTGGCCATTCTCCAGGGCTTTGGGGGGGTCGAGGGGTGGAGATTCACTGCTGTAAGCTTTTGCATTTGCAACAGAGGGGCTTCTGGCAGTGCTTGCGTTGCTGTTAACACTGTGTGATTGCTGCTTTGGCTCTGTACAGAGAGAATGGCGCAATTTCCCTATTTGACTGCCACCTTGTCAAGTTTTTTACTTATTTTCATTTTAATGTGTGGGGCGGTGTGGCAAGTGGAGATCTGCTCAGCCACGTCTGACACCCCGCGCGGTGTGGCCGTGGGCTTCATTTTTGACCCGAAGGCTGTCTGTGACCCACCCTGTAGACACGCAGGCATCTGCATCCGAAACAACACATGCTTTTGCTCCAAGGGGTACGAAGGAAGCACCTGCCAGTATGGTGAAGTATACATTTAAATTTTTATTGTTCCAGATTTAATTGATGATATCTTGACGGCGAGACGTTGATATCTTGTTTATGTTGGCTTCAGTACATGTAATCCTAAACAAAACACTGTTTAAATAAGAATTGATTACGACATCACAGTGTCTTTCTGCCTTATTTATGATGTATCATGCAAGTAAATCATGCATAGTAAGATTAATACTTACAATATTTAAAGTAACATGGAATGTGGTTTCAATTGTTGGCTTTCCAGACAGTGCATGTTATGCCTACAGTATCATTTGCAGATGAATTAACATAATAGACAGTTTGTATTTGTTGTACATTTTGACCAAGGCCATAAAATGTACTGGCTTACTGTATCGTTGCAAAGATTCATTTTGTAACAACATAGGCTACATGATACACAGGTTTTATCTAAGTAAGTGAATACCATGAGTAAAATTTGGGCAGGATTTTTTTTTTCCTGAAAATGACTTATTATTGATGAATTTGTGAGCATGAACAAAAGCATGATTGTGAAAAAAAAGTGACCAATCAAAAATACTGAAAATATGTAAGACTATGGGGGGGGGGGAGTAAGTGATAATGCTAATGGATATACCTGCAAGCATCATTTAGTTGAAAAAATTAGGACTCCAGGCTGCTCTAGGGTATTAGATGGTTTAGCTCTACGTCAAGTTTAACTAAATCTGGTTTACAACTGAACCGGCGTCTTGGTATACCCCCCTGAATTGCACATTTTAAAATAAATAATTTGTATGATAAATTGTGTTTCAGCCAGTTGTCATCCAAAGTGTAAAAATGGTGGGGAGTGTATACGTCCAGGCAAGTGCAGATGTCCACAGGGCTTTGGAGGGAAATTCTGTCACAAAGGTAAGCTCAGATTCTTTGCTTGGGGGGGGGGGGATATATACATTTGTCATGTTTCCCCTGTGTGGCCTCCTCCTCCCAACCTGCTCCCAACCTCCTCCCACAGGCATTTTTTATGGGGGGGGGGGCAGCCTTACTACAGGGCTATGTATTATATCGGGACATTATTGTCACATGCTTTTGATCGTGAAGCATTTATTGATTATCATCTCAACATGGACCACAGTACATTGTGACCAAAAAAGCGTTCTAAAAATAACTTTCCACAGGTAAAAAAAATTTTGTCCAGTAGGGCAAAGGGGCTGGTGCTTTAGCACCACCTCATCCCTATCTGTGCACCCTTATGTCCTTCTGTGTCCTACAAATACATGTAATTATCTGACAATAATGGCCAAGGCTGGACATCCAGTCATCGAGTGCCGAAAAATGTTTTTTATATTAACTGGAGCTAGAGTTTTCGCCACTGACTTCTTTTGTAATTTCTGACAATATACAGTTTTCAACACAAGCCTTGTGTGCGCCTCCTTTTTTGTAACTTTTAGTGCTTCCTACTTTTTGTGAGCAGACGTACCAGACAGTGCACGGCTCAAAAGTCTAGAAGCTGTAACTCGATAATGTAAGGCAATACAGGGGGGAGTGCTGTTACTAGGCTAGTAACTTAAATTACAGTACATTTTACTGTAACCTGGATTTTAATGGTGTTCCGTGTGGTGGGTCAGAAAGAAGCTATTCCTGAAATGACAGTAACAAGTAATCTGTAATGCATTACAGTTTTTGCATAACTTGCCCAACACTGTTGATATACATATACGCTCCATATACTTCATAGTGTTGTGTGAAGGGGGCTGCTGGAATGGTGGAGAGTGCATCGCTGTGAACGGCATCACCAAGTGCATGTGCCCCTCAAGCTGGACTGGAGCCAGGTGCCATGAAGGTTTGCCATCTTTCTTTCAACAACAACTTTCAACCTTTTAAAGATCCATTGTGTAAATGCAGCCATTTCTATGCAGTCCATTCACAATGTTTTTCATGAATTTTTACAAATAATTACTCAGAGCTGTTTTTGCCACAAATTGAGTATATGGATGATTAAAATAGCAGATTTGCATTGAGAGGTTCCACCCATTCGTATATGAGAAGTGTACATTTCTAAGCGATAATAAATACTTTACTCAGAAGTTTATGCTGGAGGTAAATATTCATGATAAGTCAAGTCAAGTCGGTTTTATAGTCAGTTTCTTTACATGCAATGGTCATACAAAGAATTGAAATTACATTTCTTACTTTCCCATTGCAGACATACCTGTAGACATACTTTGGGTATAGACAGTATAGGCATAGACAGTACACATGCAGTACACATGCAGTACACATGCAGTAGGTCTACCCATGCAATACACATACAGACATTACACAGATATTACATTTGTGAGTGGGCAGTATAAATTCTGAAAAAAAAACTTCAAAGGTGCAAATGTTTGGGCAGATTATTGGGTAGATTATATATAGAGTTTCAGAATCTTGCCTCCCTGGGTCCCAACCCTCATTTTGGGGATCAATGTCCGAGACTATCCACCTTTATTCTGGGGGTCGCTACGGTGGCAAAAGAAAAGGGGTGCATGACAGGCCTTATTCCTGCCTTTGAACAGCATGATGATTAAAGAATACTTTAACAGGGGAAATAGTTCAAGCATTTCGAAAGATGACGCACACTTAACATGTATAAAGGCTACGAGCATGTTTCACTGGGCTTCAAGTACAGTATATTATTGCAAGAGACACCCAAAGACACATGAAATCTGTAGTAGATGCATGCCTACCCTGTTTGAAAGAAACCAAAAGCAGTCATTGAGACTGCCACTTTGGATCGCACTCCCACGTGACACCTGGTGGTTGTTTAGGCATGTTGCAGGCTGCCTGAAAAAAAAAAATCTGGCTTTGTATGTCTTGCCTCCATGCATGCCTCATGCCCAACAGTGATGATTATGATAAGACAAAAAACAAAGTCAATAAAAAGTTATATTGGTTACTAACTGGATCCCTAGTATTACAGTATTGTTTCTCTCTCTCTCTGAGGTGTCAAAAAAACAAATTTGTGTTGTAAGTTCAACACTAGCACATGATATTGCATGTTACACCCGTTAATTCATTGTACCTAATGAGGTCTATAGACTGTGTTACTGAAAAACACTAAAAACCTAGGCAAACAACGCAGAGGTACCAGAGGCCTACGGTTCCACAGATAAGTTCTTTTTTTACTTTTACTTTTGACACCTCTGCTCTGTCTCTCTCTTGTTTCCGTAGCAATTTGTCCGCAGGGCTGTAGAAATGGGGGGGTCTGCATGGCCCCAGGGATTTGCAGCTGTCCTGAGGGCTGGGTTGGCGGCGGCTGTCAAACAGGTGAGCGAATACCACGCCTATTTTATCAGCATTTAATACAACAACCATCTCAGTGTGAATTATGTTGAAGTATTAAAAATTGATCTTGATTGAAAAATTGATTAATCTTTAATTAATCAATAAAAAAGTTGGTGGTGGCTGTCAAACAAGTGAGTGAATACCACACCTAATTAATTAATGCACAGAGCTAACTTCAACATAAAACACAAGACAAATAAAATGGGTCCTCAAACACTGCCCTATGACTAGCCTACTTCACTACAACTCACTTCACCCTACAGTACATGTCACATCATCTCTGCAATGACTCAAGAACCAAACACCAAAAATGCAAGTGTTATTTGTGATATTGCAGACTAGGTATAGACAAGAAATTGGCCATTTTAAAATATAGCTTTTTTGATCCAAGTAAATGGCACACTGGTATCTTTCCTGGTAGTTTATTTGGTGAACAACGCGTTTCGCTATTGCTTCATCAGGGGTTTACGTTTAGTGTGTCACGACCCATGTAAGGAGGACCTTGGCTGGAATTGTGGGGGGGAGCTCTGGCCTACAGCCTTCCAACAGCATGTAAACACAAACCCCTTGAGAGTTGCAGCTAGTTACAAGCAGAAGGCTTTGGGTTCTCTGTTGACAAACTGCATACAAGTCAGAATTATGTGAAAATGCACTTAACACAGACGATTCTGGAAGAGAATGTTTCTGAATGAAGGATAACTACTTTTTGTGATGCTTCTATAGGCTATGTACAGTAGGCCTATACATAAAAGCTCTAACAGCTCCTCTTTCTTTGACAGCGGTATGCAGGGAGCAGTGTCTCAATGGAGGGAAATGCATTGCCCCGGAAACATGTCGCTGCCGGGCGCCATATTCTGGACCACAATGTTCTGATAAGAAGGCAAATTAATTTCCATATACTGTAAGTGCACAGGTACAACCAGAGCCATGGAAGTAAGAGTTTTTTGTTGTTTTCACCTCTGTTTCCTCCGCCCGCTGGTCTGACTGGCACCGTACGACCAGCGAGCGGAGGACAGAGGGGAAAACAGGCAGCTTCACTGGGCAGGCCAGACTGGATCTATGGCTCTGGGTACAATGTGCCTCTGCACAGGACTACCAGTCTATCATGAAAGTAAAATAAACTTTGATTAACTATTTGCCCTCTCTTAATCATGAACGTTCTTAAACTTTAATTATGCCATTTTAATGTCTTTTTTTAATTGAAAACCTGATCAACAAGTTTTAGTACATGCTGACATGTTAAATAAATGATAAATAAACATAAAAGGTTCCTAGTGTGTTGTTTTGAATGCCATGCCCTTTGTTGTACAAACCCCAACTCCGATGAAGTTGGGACGTTTGGTAAACAGTGAATAAAATCAAAATGCTATCATTTTCAAAACATTCAATCTATTCAGTAGATGGAGAATAGTGAAAAGACAACATATTAAGTGTTAAAACCGAGAAAAAATATTGTTTTGGGGGACATATGTACTCATTTCTAATTTGATAAATCCAACACGTCTCAAAAGAGTTGGGACGGGGATCAGTGAAATTTAGTAAACATCCAAATAAGATAAAACATCAAAGAAGAACATTTCAAAATGAATTGTACTGACAGACAATATAGGTGTCCAGGTATAAGATCATCACAGAGAGGCTGAGTCACTCAGAATTAAAGATGCAAAGGGAATAATTACCATAGTTATTACATACATTTTTGAATTCCCTTTGATTTACCACGATTGAGTGTATATAAGACATATTTTTGTTAATAAAATCATTGTATAGGTTCATGACATCATGAAATATATATTGGCTGTAGTCTCACTCTAGCACTCCAGGAATTAGAGCTATTGAAAATTGACCATATTAAGAATGCTTAATGCATGAAAATGATACAGGGGTGTAACATTCTCCTAAGCACCTGAGCTCACTTGAAATAGACCCAGAAGACATGGGAAACTGTCCTTTGCTTACAGAAGTCAGCAGAAGTTGTAGAAGTCAATTCTTTTTGACAATAATAGAGCATTGCACATCCTGTGCTACAGTGAAAATGGACCATCCAACTTGTGTTAGTGCTAGCTTCAAAAGCCAGCCTCCATGATGGCATGCGGGTGCAGTAGTGCATTGGTTAAGATGTTCTCACTCATCTGTAGAGTTAAATACAGTGCTGAATGGTATAAATGGGTTTTAAACAGCATGAAAAGCCACTCGTGCATTATATTTTGAAGGGAGATCTTTGATTACTACCACATAGTAAGGTCAAATTGCATTCTCTACTATGTTTTAACAGTTTGGCTCCATCATAAGGACCAGCAGGTGATAAAATGGTGGGTTTTTGGTAAAGACCTGTCACACTGTAAGCACTACAGAAAGGAAAACATTGCAAAACATGACAAGGAATACACCCACCATTTAAGCTGGTGAAATCATGTCCAAGATAGGAATTAACACTGTTTTTTATATAAAATCATCTCATCGGTTAATGTATTTAACTGTTAAGTGTTGTCTTTTGTTTTGTTTTCAGTCTTCCTCGACATTTGCTGCCATTTATTGTCCCCGTCCCAACTCTTTTGAGACGTGTTGGATTTATCAAATTAGAAATGAGTACATATGTCCCCCAAAACAATATTTTTTCTCGGTTTTAACACTTAAAATGTTGTCTTTTCACTATTCTCCATCTAATGAATAGATTAAATGTTTTGAAAATGATAGCATTTTGATTTTATTCACTGTTTACCAAACGTCCCAACTTCATCGGAGTTGGGGTTTGTATAACCATGGAGTTATAGAGTTCCCATGTACCGGTAGCCTTTTTCATATTTTATAGATAGGGACGTGGTCACATTCTTCTATGGTGAACCTTTTCGATTGAAGAAAAAAATGTGCATTATAGAAGTGCTATGCAGCTCTCAAAGAATTTCTTCCTTTTTCAGAGAATGTGAATGACAACACAGAAAGCTTTTGTTTAGTCATGGTTTGTGTTTTGGCTGATGCGTCGAACACCTTGGTTAAAACTTCACCTAGTGCCAACTTCTTTGTATTGTCCCTTTCAACATCAATGTTCGCTTGAAGTCTTTGGCGCTAGTGATTTAGTCTGCTCCAGGTCTTTCTCAAATCACGTTTGGACCACACTTAAGTCATACCATACAGCAGGTTCTAACTACACACTAACATTTCAGGTCCCATTAGAGCAGTATAAACCTCCCACGTCTCTCCCCCAATTCGCTTCCTGTCCACCTCCCACACTGTCCTACAGTCTTCCTATCAAATAAAGTCGAAAAAGACCAAAAAGAAATCTTTAAAAATAATAATAATAATAATAATAATAATTAACACAAAAAAACCCACATGACAGAAAAATGTATCTGAAGCAGGGTTGAATGTGCGGTCATAACTTCCCTTGCAAAGGTTGGGAGTAATAAAGAATTTCCATGAAAAAAAAACTCTGAGTATACGTGTAATACTGTGTTAAGCTGCTGAAACGGTTTCTAGGTGAAGATTACATGTTTACATATCATTACATTCAACAAACGCTTTAGGGATAAAAAAAAAACGTATTTTATATGGGAGTACAAAACATTTTTATTTACATTATTATATGAGATGCTACAATAAAATGCATTGTAATTTTGAATGAGGAAAATGTAATGAAATATTTTTTTCCTTAAAGTGAAAATAATGAAGATTTCATAGTTGTCATAATTAGATACTTTGACCACGTTGTTTATCTAAACCTGAGGTGTGAAACTCTTTTCAGTTCAGGGGCCACAATTCAGCTTCATATCAAAACCACATTGCTAGCCAATCATTTTGAGGTGGATGACAGCAGGTATATCAGGAACATTGCCTTTTTTGTTCACCATTTACAGTCAAATTTGTTTCAAGTAATGAAAATCTGAAACCTCAGACACCTTTTCAGTGAAATATACAATATGTGGGTGTGTTTAATAATATACTATATAATAATGCTTAATAACACAACTTGTGCAGACCAAATGCTGTATGTACGGTAATAATACTTTCGTTTTTATATAGCGCCTTTCAAAACACCCTAGGTCGCTTCACAGAGTATCGTGTAGGAAAGTGTGAGTGTGTGTGCACGTCAATGTGTGAGCGTGTGTATTAGGGTGCATCAAATGCCCCCTATGAAAAAATATTGCTTTGGCCCTATAGTAAAAATGTTCTACACCCAGTAAAAACACACTGTGTAAAATATTTTGACATTTGGATGAAGTCTACCGGGGCCACCAGCCCCATGAAAATAGAAAATAATGGTGATAGTCAAAATCTTGGAATAGAAGCAGGGCTGGACTGGCCATCTGACATAGCGGGCATTGCCCGGTGGGACCTGCACCCTCGTGGGCCCCCATTTTTAATAGGGGCCCACGAGGGTGCGGGGCCCACCAGTGAGTCAGTTCTACCCCACTAATAATAATGAGGGGGCCCCTTAAATCCCTATTTATCCCCCAGTCCAGCGCTGAATAGATATGGACATTTCGGTACATCAAGCTACCCAATAAAAACATATTGCCTCAGCTGTGTGATAAAAATGTTCTATGCACAGTAAAATCACTGTGTAAAATATGTTGAAATTTAGATTAATTCTCCTGGGTCCACATATTCCAAATTACATACCTGGTTTTACCTGTCCAATTAGGGCAATTGGACAGGTAAAATCAGGTTATTTGAAATCTGTGGCACTGGATTGTAGCTTTTGAATCCAGGTTTCCCATTGTCTTAAAACAGAGTTGGACAAACCCTGTGACACATTTGCCCCAGCCAATATAATGAACCAGCTGATCCTAATTAGCACTTAAGCCAGGTTGATGAGTGAGTGGGGTGATGTGCTGCCAGGGTCTAGTGCCTGTTATGATCCTGGCAGCCAAATTCTGGACATATTGCAGTCTGTCTAGGCTAGGGCCTTGTTGGGTAGACCAAGCAGGATGGCATTGCAGTAGTCCAGACGTGAGGAGATGAAGGAGTGAGTGAGCGTCTCCGTAACTGTCTTAGAGAGTGAAGGCCTGAGTCTGGAGATGTTTCGGAGATGATAGAATGCCGATTTGGTGACTTTTTTGATGTGGGAGTGAAGTGAAAGTGATGAATCCAAGATGACACCCAGGTTACGTACTTCAGGGGATGGGGTGATGGTGCATCCATCGATGTCCACTGTCCAAGTGGAGATCTCCAACCTTCCTTTGCCGCATTGCTGGTGCCACCACCATGAGCTCAGTTTTATTGCTGTTCAGTTTGAGGAGATTGTGTGTCTTCCAGGTTTTGATGTCTTGCAGGCAGTGGGCGAGAGGGGTGGGAGGGGACAGAGGAGAGGGTTTGGTACTGATGTATAACTGTGTGTCGTCGACGTAGCAGTGGAAACTGAGACCATGGGAGCGGATGATACAACCAAGGGGGAGCATGTAGATGGTGAAGAGAAGGGGGCCAAGCACCGAACCTTGCGGAACGCCGTGGCTGATGGTAACTGTGGTGGAGTGGGAGTCTTTGAGAGTGACATATTGTTGGCGGTTGGATGGATATGAATGAAACCAGTTAAGTGATGTGCCAGTTAATCCAGTGAACTCTGAGAGCCGTTTAAGAAGGATGGAATAAGAGACTGTGTCAAATGCTGCTGAGAGGTCCAGGAGGATGAGGATGGTATGTGGCCTTTGTCAGCAGCAGTGAGGAGGTCGTTGGTGATTTTGACAAGTGCAGTCTCTGTACTATGGTGGGCTCTGAAACCAGATTGCAGGGGTTCAAAGAGCTCATGGTGGGACTTATGCTGCTGGAGTTGGGCCGCCACTGCCCTTTCCAAGATTTTACTGAGGAAAGGAAGGTTGGAGATCGGACGGTAGTTGTTGGGGTCGTCAGGGTCCAGACCAGGGGCCTCATTTATCAAGCGTTCTTAGGCACAGATCTGTGCGTAAAGCATGCGTGCGATCATTCCTGAGCAAAGTGTGGGATTTACGAACATGTACTTGAACGTAGAAATGTGCCTAAAGCTACGCACACCTCAGACCATGCGTGCGAGTGGAAGAAACATGAAATTGACATAATATTGACCGTGCAAGCTATAGTTTGCTTTGAATGACAATGTATGACAGTGTGCTATTTTACAGTGTTTTCGTTCATGTGTGTCTCCTTCTTTTACTTATTTTGAAACACGGTCCTCCTCCTGTCGAGAGCACCTCCACTTCTGCCACAGAAATGGTTCTATCTCCGCACTTCCCGCCAGCGCTTCGACTGCCCCATGTGTCCGCGTGTATTCGTGTGTGTCCGAACAGGGTGGCGCCTTCGAATTAACATGGCATTTGAATATATTTTAATACCATATACGGTTACTTGGAGGCGTTTCGGGATGCTAATTACCCCGAATGCGCGCGTGCACAGTGATTTGGAAGGTGTGGGATTTATCATGCAGACGTGTGCGTAGGAGCAGCCAACGCACGTTTGATAAATCCCGATTTTTCTGTACTTGCGAACATTCTAAATTTCACTCCTAAGACACAATTTAGAAGACATTCTACGAACTGATGATAAATGAGGCCCCAGGTTTTTTCAGGGTGGGGATCACAGCAGCAGTTTTGAAGCTGGCAGGCACAACACCAGATTCCAGAGAAGTGTTGATGATTGTTGTCATGGTGTGGCAGAGGGCAGGAAGACAGGCTTTAACCAGGGTGGTGGGCATGGGGTCCAGCTGGCAAGAGGACGACTTGGCTTGGCTCAGTTTTCAGTCTTTCGACTTCTACACAAGTTCCCCAGCAAGCTCAAAGGGAATTTGCGAGTTGTTTGAAGAAGTGTAGTCCGTTAACAGTCTAGGGTTAGCGCTGTGTCTGTCATCTAGGTGACCTCCGTATACCTGTTAAAATAAAACAAAACAAGAACATTGACGTCACCAGAGTGCCAACATTACTATGTTCACTAACACTTAAGAATAGGGTTTATGTGGTAGCCATTAATATGTAACCTGACACGCACCAGATGAATGGATATAAACATGGATCTGGTGCAAATTAATACATGCTTAACTGTCTTTTTTAGATGTCAGAAGTCACTCCTACAATCCTTTGTTTGGTGTGTATTCACAAATGTCTTGTTCATTGGCAACAAATTGATATATAGGAGCCTAGAATGCCCTTGATTTTGTTTAACTTGTGTCTTGGAAGTTACTTATAGAGACAATAACTAAGAAGAAGAAATAACTAAGAAGTTTGAAGTGTAAGACTGCAAAGAATATTATTATTATTATTATTATTATTAATATTATTACTATTAATATTATTATTAATATTATTACTATTAATATTATTATTATTATTATTATTATTATCATCATCATCACATGGCATTAACAGTGAAGTGAAAGAAAGACGTAAGCCTTGTTTCAGGAATGTACCTTTGGAAAGCCGGAGGGTGACTGCTGCCGGCTAGCGTTATATTATCTTAGTTGATTTAGCACTTACCTCAAAGAAGTGTTCCATTTCTCTCCGCGATGGAGGCACAAAGAATTGATTGACTGGAGGGAAGATTTCAGAAAATTGGATTTCTTCATTGGCGACCTCTTCGTATTCATGGCCATGATGATCTATTCACAGAAACACCATTTATAGACATTTTCCAACTATGGGCAAAGTGTTTTACAGAGGCAAACGCATGCAAGTAAAAGTAATCAAACCATTTTTTCTGTTCCTCATGCTATATTTTCAAACTATTTGCTCAGTACTATTATAAACTGAGATCTGAAAGGGGTCACTTGGACATACTGTCATTTGTAAGTTAGCCACACACAACCTAATACACACACTCCAATCCATGTCAAATATTGTTAATTTTTGTGTCAAATTGGTACCCTACTATTACCATTTGTGTTAAATTATCTTACATAAGTCATTACGTTGAGCTGCAGGATTGCATGAATTATGCAATACAATGGCTTGTCCAGGAAAAAATATATACTTTCCTGGACACTGAATGAAGGATACCATTGCATACAAACAAAAAGGGCAATTGAGATTTAAATGTCCAGGTTTTTTTGTCAGAGGTGGTAACCCCAACTGTCTGATGTAAATGTAATCACCATGGCGATTTGCTCCTCCTGTGTAAACTGTCGTTGGCAGTTCATCAGTAGGGTAGTAATAGTGGCAACTGTCCTGGTGACAAATCAATAACACATGATAAGTTTCTTATCCAGGTATCATTTAGGAAGCGTTGTAAATGTTTTAAATCATACCTCTTCATAGCTCTCATATACTGTGCTGTTTGTTTCGACAGTGCTTGCCGTGGTCAACTCTGTATTGGTGTACCGGCTAGGTGTGCTTGTCGACCTGTACCAAAAAGACAAAACGTAAAAAAACCTCTGAAATCCGTTCCAGGTAGCATAAAGACACATTGGCTCTTCTTGTTGTTGAGAGGTTTGTTATTATTACTATAGTACACAGTAAATTCTGCAGTGCTCATTTAACACTTAGAGAGTTCATTTGAGTCCATTTGGACTTAAATGAACTCTGTAAGTGTTGAATTAACACCACAACATTTACTGTGTATATTCTAAATATATTAGTTTGTTAAGAGTTTGTTATAGGGCATGATAAAAAAACAAACCATTACAATACTATAAAAAACTATATACTACACCCTTGGAAATGCTGTAGGCCAGTGGTCTTCAATACCAAACAAAGCACGTAGAGTAGACTTTTATTGTCACTATACAAATATAGCGAGATTGTGTTTAGTAGCAACCCACAAATGCCCACAAAATAAAAGATTAAACAGTAAATAAATAATATATACAAATACTGTATGTTTTCATTTGTTCCAACCTCATGGTGGGCCAAATGTTTGCCATGCCCAAGCTGGATCTGGACCGTGGGCCGCCATTTGAAGAATGCTGCTGTAGACCTTCAGAGCTAAATTCCACCCACCTATTCCACACTATTACTGCTATTTATTTCATTTCACTTGCTATTGATGCCAGAATTGTGGGCATAGATGGGTAAGATGCATAGATGCCCTTTCCTGGATTGTTTCTTATATTACTTGTCTCCTGAACTGGCGTTTCAGAGTTATGACTGAGTCACATTTCCAATAGATAACCACATGTGGTGAGCATATTTTGTTAGTTCTTTGGAATTACTCAAAGCCCAAATAAAAAGTAAGTACTCACCCCTCTTTTTCTGTGTTGCTCTTCCCTTTGTAAGTTGTAAGTTCACCTAGTGGAGAAAAAGTCAACTTAGGGTTAATAAACAGGCTTTTAAGTGAGGCTAAAACACAGGCCTAACAGGCTTTTGTGTCTTCATCATTGAAGTATTATAATGGAAACATTCTTTTTTCCATGAGATACAACATTTGTAAAATAAATAAATAACTTTGCAAAAAGAGGGTGGGATGGTTTGGAAATTGACTGACTGCCTCTATCAAGACCTCTTATGCATCTAGCATTTGAAGGTGAGACAGCCGAATGAGGTTATATAGGCTAACATTATAAAATAGTCAAATTATTGAAGCAAATTCTGACAAACTATGTGACTCTTCACATCATCACTCCACGACCAAAAAGACATGTAACCTTGACTTGCACACAACCATAGCCTATGCAATATGCACAATTTTACCATCACCTTTGACTTAAAAATATGAATCTGAAGACAGGGCAGACAGCCTGCAGATCAATCCAATTAATCCCAAAAGATCTGGACTCAATAGAATAGAGCCGTCACAAAGTTAATGCGAAGAAAACCAACTTTTTGCGCCGTAATTCAGTGTTTTGAAAGTTGGCTGGGAGAGCACAATTATTAAACTGCCTTTCAAACCACCACTGATACTGAATTGGGTGCGTTACACCAAGTCTTTCATCAAACAATGTTTTTCGAAGCGAAGATGAACAAAGAAGTCTCTGTCACCCGTTTTGTCCTTCTGGTGTTTTTTCCATCTCAGTAGTAATAGGAAGCTGAAGCAGGAGATGGGCATCAGTAGGACACTGGCGATTATAATGAGAACATAGTGCCACACACCAAGGGCTCCAGCAAGGTCTGTGTCTCCTGGAGGTCCTGGGTAGACCGTGGATTCTTCTTCTACGGAAAACAATTGTAGTTCAAATTTTAGGAATGCATGAACAAATTGAAGATGCACAAAATCAAATCAAGTCAAATCAAGTCCCGATGGTGGGGTTGCCATGTAAACGACAGGCATTTTTGATAAAAAATATTTTTTTATTCTTTTTCCCTCTCAATCGTCCTCATATAAACAGCCCCTGAATCCACATTATGGGGCCCAGATTTCTGGAGGAAGTTCTGGAAGTGTATGTTTGTTTGGTAACACTTTATTTTAGGGATACATCTATTAGCTCTAATACATGTCCCTGTATAAGTAGCTTGTTTCATTTCATGATTCCAAATTTTTCCTTCGAAATTGAGTGATTCCATATTTTCCCCCTATGCATGCCCTAAAAAGAGTAACCATTACTTTTACCATTACATTATTTTTTGTAGTAGGCCTAGATACAGATGGCTGCTTCTGATGGTGATTTAAGGACAGTTTAAAGCTCTTTAAAGATAGATGCGAGTAGATGATAGAGTTTTTTTAAATCTTTCTATCCTGATAGACTGGGACCAAAATCCTGAATTGTGACACCCGAAGGCATTTGAGAGACAAAGTCGGCCTAAAGTCTTCTTTTGTCAATTTGGGTGTGCTGAATTCAAATCTGCCATATGCCGAGCTCTATCTGGCCTCTGTTGACCTCTAGAGGTCATTGAACTTTGACCCTGAAAGTGTACCAACTGAACCCATTTAATCAGGTTTCTAAGCATTTAATATATTAATTATAAGCTAAGAGATTATTTCAATTGACAAATGTATTTGTTTGGTTAATATTGGAATGCTAAACTCATGTTTACTTTGCAAAACAGGCTGTTATTATTAGTTAGTGATTATTACGTCATTATTTAGCATGGCCTGTTGTCCTATGCACTTAGCAGCAATCTTGTAAAAATATGAATTGTGTTTGCTCCTGACTGTAATAATCATCATTTAAGATGCAGGTGTGGTGTAGGGTGTTCTCAGTTTGACCTCATGTCATTGAGGTCATCTATAGGATATTTACCCGTATGGAAACCAAAAAGAGTGTATGTTAGGATCCAAGTGGGATGGAATGTCTCTCGGATTCCATCATTTTAAATTATCTTTCGCAGAAATGCAAATTGCAATAATGACTGATCAGGTTTAAAAGCACACCAATTCAGTCACATATCCTGCCACTGGCTTCTGTTGGATAGAGGAAAGAGTGTTTTGACAGAATGACATAGCCAATAAAGGTATTCAATAGACAGAGATAAAGCACATCCACTGACAACACTGAAACCATGACAGCTTTTTTACAGCTACCTGCTTTGCAGTAGCCAGGGTATTCAAATAATAGAGTGACTTATTTGAGATTGAGATCTTCAGCAGCATACACAAATAGGCTACAGAATAAAGAACTGAACCAAGCCAGTCAACAAGTTTCTAAGTGTTCAGTAAAAAAAGCCCTTGCAGTAGCCCGTATGGATTCTGGTGACCTTAAAGATTGACAAGTGTCCAGTGCACTAGATTCCCACACACAAGGACACACAGACACAGACACAGACACAGACACACACACACACACACACACACACACACACACACACACACACACACACACACACACACACACACACACACACACACACACACACACACACACACACACACACACAGGAAGGAAGGGCAATACATACAAACCCCAACTCCGATGAAGTTGGGACGTTTGGTAAACAGTGAATAAAATCAAAATGCTATCATTTTCAAAACATTCAATCTATTCATTAGATGGAGAATAGTGAAAAGACAACATATTAAGTGTTAAAACCGAGAAAAAAATATTGTTTTGGGGGACATATGTACTCATTTCTAATTTGATAAATCCAACACGTCTCAAAAGAGTTGGGACGGGGACAATAAATGGCAGCAAATGTCGAGGAAGACTAAAAACAAAACAAAAGACGACACTTAACAGTTAAATACAGTAACCGATGAGATGATTTTATATAAAAAACAGTGTTAATTCCTATCTTGGACATGATTTCATCATCTTAAATGGTGGGTGTATTCCTTGTCATGTTTTGCAGTGTTTTCCTTTCTGTAGTGTTTACAGTGTGACAGGTCTTGACCAAAAACCCACCATTTTATCACCTGCTGGTCCTTATGATGGAGCCAAACTGTTAAAACATAGTAGAGAATGCAATTTGACCTTACTATGTGGCAGTAATCGAAGATCTCCCTTCAAAATATAATGCATAAGTGGCTTTTCATGCTGTTTAAAACCCATTTATACCATTCAGCACTGTATTTAACTCTACAGATGAGTGAGAACATCTTAACCAATGCACTACTGCACCCGCATGCCATCATGGAGGCTGACTTTTGAAGCTAGCACTAACACAAGTTGGATGGTCCATTTTCACTGTAGCACAGGATGTGCAATGCTCTATTATTGACAAAAAGAATGGACTTCTACAACTTCTGCTGACTTCTGTAAGCAAAGGACAGTTTCCCATGTCTTCTGGGTTTATTTCAAGTGAGTCAGGTGCTTAGGAGAATGTTACACCCCTGTATCATTTGCACGCATTAAGCATTCTTAATATGGTCAATTTTCAATAGCTCTAGCACTCCAGGAATTAGAGTGAGACTACAGCCAATATACACTCGCCTCCAAAAGAGTTGTCGCCTATCCATCTGTTTGGAAAAACAGCTAATAACCTGACTTTCAATTAATCACTTGGCTTCAAAAGTCACTCATATGAAAGCTACAACCCTCCCGAATGAAAATGTATGTACAAAAATAAATGTCATGCACCAACGAAAGATTGACCCTTTATTAAACACAGACAGGACAGATTTTCACAAGACAAAAGTTTTGTCACCTATCGAACATAATGTGAAAATGAGCAGATAAGTCACTTAAAAACACTTCAAATACGCAGATTGGGTGTCATACTTAATCACTGAATCACTCTCACCTCTCCAGAAAATCAACTTTGGCCTTAGGTGTATATTTAGGGTCATTGTAATCATGGAAAGCAACACAATGAAAATCAATGGAGTTCAATGAGAGATGGTGACATATTTGCTATTCGTAGAGCAATACATGTTTAACTTCATGATGTAATCAATGATAAAAGCCCTCAAACACCTGCAGCATGCATGCAGCTCCTAATTAGAGCCGTATCTGTACCATGTTTCACGTTATGCACCATTTCTCTTTTTTCATATTCATCATCTCCAACACCATATAGTTTTGATGCTATCAGTTCTAAAATGGTTGATCTTGGGATCTTGACTTCAGAGTATGAGTCCCATTAGCCTTCATTTTTGTCAGAATTAGGCCTGACATACTCTTGGCTGGCTTTTTTGAGACTGGACAGTGGGAGAGACTTCTTTGGTGTTAAAGGTGAAGAATTTGGAATAAATACATGGTGCCTAAAGTCAAACATGGGAGGGATACAGCTCTTATGTGGAGCTGCATGCATGCTGCTGGTGTGTGAGGGCTTTTATCATTGATTACATCATGAAGTTAAAAATGTATTGCTCTACGAATAGCAAATATGTCACCATCTCTCATTGAACTCCATTGATTTTCATTGTGTTGCTTTCCATGATTACAATGACCCTAAACATACACCTAAGGCCAAAGTTGATTTTCTGTAGAGGTGAGAGTGATTCAGTGATTAAGTATGACAATCTGCCCTGTCTTAGGTCATTAAAGGGTCAATCTTTCTTTGGTGCATGAAATTTATTTTTGTACATTCATTTTCATTCGAGAGGGTTGTAGCTTTCATATGAGTGACTTCTGAAGCCAAGTGATTAATTGAAAGTCAGGTTATTAGCTGTTATTCCAAACAGATGGGTAGGCGACAACTCTTTTGGAGGCGAGTGTATATTTCATGAGGTCATGAACCTATACAATGATTTTAGTAACAAAAATATGTCTTATATACGCTCAATCGTGGTAAATCAAAGGGAATTCAAAAATGTATGTAATAACTATGGTAATTATTCCCTTTGCATCTTTAATTCTGAGTGACTCAGCCTCTCTGTGATGATCTTATACCTGGACACCTATATTGTCCGTCAGTACAATTCATTTTGAAATGTTCTTCTTTGTTGTTTTATCTTATTTGGATGTTTACTAACTTTCACTGATCCCTGTCCCAACTCTTTTGAGACGTGTTGGATTTATCAAATTAGAAATGAGTACATATGTCCCCCAAAACAATATTTTTTCTCGGTTTTAACACTTAATATTTTCTTAATATTTAATATTTTCACTATTCTCCATCTAATGAATAGATTGAATGTTTTGAAAATGATAGCATTTTGATGTTATTCACTGTTTACCAAACGTCCCAACTTCATCGGAGTTGGGGTTTGTACATGGATAAATGGTGGAGTAACTAGGCCCCTTTAGGGCCTTTATTTAGACAGGGTTGTTTAAAGGGACACTGTGCAAGATTTTTAGTTGTTTATTTCCAGAATTCATGCTATCCATTCACTAATGTAACCTTTTTCATGAATACTTACCACCACCATCAAATTCTAAGTATTCATTATGACTGGAAAAATTGCACTTTTCTTACATTCTCCATGGTCCGCCATTTTGAATTTCCAAAAATAGCCATTTTTAGATGCAAACATGACTGTACTTGGGACATACTAGAAAATATTAGTTTATTACTTAGTAAACTTTCATGAAAAGATCAAATTTGGCAGTAAGCAGCCCAGTTTCAATGAGCAGCATAGTTGCAGTACCTTTTTTGACCATTTCCTGCACAGTGTACCTTTTAGAGATGACAAGAAGTAAGTGGGAGAAAGCCAGGGTGGGTTTGGGAAATGATCCAGAACTGACTCAAACCCGGGTCTGCTGCGTATGGTCGGCTATAGTGTCTTAGCGTGCTGCGCCATAGCACTCCCTCAGTCTTACTCCTGACAGTATAATTTACCACCATGTAGGCCTAAACATTGCTAACACTTTTTTAGCATATTCAGTATACGTAGCATTGTTAGCACGATTAGCATAATTGTTAGCATGCATGCTAATCTTTTACACAAAGTGAAAATGAAATCACAGTGACAAATGTAATATTAATGGCAAATTAGCATATTAGCATGTTAGCATTGCTAGCATGTCTGCTAGCCAGCTAGTATCCTTGGGCTTGTTCATGATGGAGCAGTGCTGCTTTTGCTCTGCAGCACACATGCACACTTTGGCCTTTCAAAGCATTCTAGCTAGCAAATTCCTTAGAAGTCTTTGCTTTTACTCTGCCGCGTGCATGCAAACTTTGTCATTTCACTGCATTCTGGTTAAAATCTGAAATGAAAGTGTGCAGGGGCACTGCAGAGCAAAAGCAGCACTGCTAAAGTTCAATGACCCCTAGAGGTCAACAGCGGCCAGATAGAGCTTGGCTTATGGCAGATTTGAATTCAGCACACCCAAATTGACAAAAGAAGACTTTATGCCGACTTTGTCTCTCAAATGCCTTGAGCTCCTTAAATAAGCCCTTTTTTGAATTCTGGTCCCAGTCTATCATTCATTATTTATGATCAGGGAAAACGGAAACTGACAAGGTGTTGCGTCATTAGGAGGGCACGGCCTGGCTAACTTACAGTATAATTTGAATTACTTTGGGTGAACACAAACTGTTAGAAATAAGTCAGAAACTTCCCCTCGTACTGACCGTTGGTAGTAACAGTGAGCGAAGTGTTCCTGTCGAAGCCGCTTTCGCCCATACGATTGATGGCCGTCACCGAGAAATGATAGGTTGTGGCGGGCAAAAGACCTCTGACTGTGTACACAGTTGTGGTAGGTGGCAAAACATCGACATAATAGTGACTGATGGAGCCTTTCCAGTGATACCTGTTAATAAGACATTGGGAGGCAATGAAAAGTGCATTATATTACATTACATTTGGCCCTACTTTTTAAAAAGTAGGAATACCGAATACACAGGCTTGCGTGTTCAGGAGGATATTACAGTAGTAGACCATGGTTAAGTGACAATTGCAGGCTCCAGAGCTGGTGTGTGAATGTGAGAGTGTGTATGAGTATGCACATTTTTTCTTCTCTCTTCTC
Source organism: Engraulis encrasicolus (assembly GCF_034702125.1). Taxonomy (NCBI): domain Eukaryota; kingdom Metazoa; phylum Chordata; class Actinopteri; order Clupeiformes; family Engraulidae; genus Engraulis; species Engraulis encrasicolus. The sequence goes on along the minus strand of NC_085861.1, from coordinate 55,818,484 downwards.
TGTCTTTCCTCTCAAGGACATTGAATGACAGTATGTATGATAATGTGCTATATAAATCTTACTGCACAGCTGTTTGCCATACTCCCCCCCTCCAATCCTTCGTCTTCCTGTTTGTCTCTCTCAGTTTAGTCAAGGGTCTGCTTAGACATGAGTAGAAGAGTAAAGAGTAGAAGTCCGCACACTGTAGCTCTACTTTGAAAATGTATTCATGTACGTTTCAGCCCAACAGGGTCTTCATCAGGCATATGTGATTTGACATGCCCAATGAAGAACCTGTTGGGTCGAAACGGTCTACCTGAATACATTTTCAAAGCAGAACTACAGTGTACAGACTTCTACTCATTCCACCATCAGATGCGCCTTTGTCCTGCACCTGGCCTCAGAGAGGTGGGATGTGCATACTCTTACTCTGGAAGATTCTGTTTAGACATGCAACATTATAATGCATTTCACAATGAATATGGCAAGAGGAGGCCACACTGGTTGGAGCTGAAGGTCCAGACGAGTTGCAATTTCTTTTTTTTTCTTTTTTTCTTTAAAGATCTGGTACATTGACATACACATACACTTGCCACTGCACCATAACTTCTCTGCTTATCAAAGAAAATGTTTTATAATTGTTCTCAAAATGTTTCACTTTTCAAAAGGGATGTACTCATTAATGGTGTGCACTGTAAGGGGTCTTACACACCAGGGCGGTAAAGCGTCGCGGAACGGCCGCGTTTTTTACCGGCGTCGGTGAAAATACATTGAAACATATCTGTCCTTACACACCAAGCGGCGGTAATTGAGCGTCAGCGGCGCGGGAGCCGGCTCCGCGCCGCGCTGCATTTGGAAAATAGAACTCGAGCGTATTTTTCACGCCGGCGACCGGCGGTGTCTCATTCAAATGAATGGCAAAGTAGCATGCTAGCTTTGGCTGTGGGGAGGGTTTTTGAATAGGACTGGCCGCGCACGCCGACGCTGTCAGTGTGAAAGGCAGAGAAAAACACGCCGGCCAAAACTAAGCAGAAAGACCGCGTTCGTCCCGGGACCGTTCCGTTCCGCCTTGGTATATTTTGGCCCTAAAGGGCCGTACACACACGTCGCTGCTATTTACTCGCTCAGCGGATGAAGTCAATAGAATGTCTACGTGTTCCAGCGAGTCTCGCTGGCGAGTAGGCGAGGAGAGTACAAGCGATGCGATGTGGGCGTGTTCCGAGATAAACTTATTTTATCTTCGAGCGACGCGAGTTAAGCGAGTAACCAATTGGAATGCAGAATACAGATTATTGACAGGTGACGTTGCCCCTGTGGTGTTCTGACCACCCAACTTCTGCACGCCATCACGCTTTGGTTAAAAGTGTTGAGGAAAGTACATACAGTGTACACCATCAAAGGCTCATATGCATGGTTGTGCACAGCACACGATCAACGTTAAACAGCGTAGGCCTACATTTTGTTTCGTACGGACGTTATTGGCACGGACAGCGGGAACCATGACAACCAGTAAACAAAATCACCCAGAGCGAGTGGCAAGTAGGCGAGTGAGCAAGTAGCGAGTAAATAGCAGCGACGTGTGTGTACAGCCCTTAACGGTAGGGACACATACACGCGAATTTGCGAACTTTGCCATTCATTCCTATGAGACAGGCGAAGGCAAGCGATGGCGAGGCGAAGGCAAGCGATGGCAAGCGACAGCAAGCGAACAGGAGCGAAGCGAAGCGAAATTATTAAAGAAAGTTTAATGTTATGCAAATGAGGAGCGAATTCGCCTGCCACGGCCCAATCAAATCAACAATATACTGTTCCATTCCATTTGATTCGCCGCGACGACCTGATGACGGTTGAATTTCGCCTCTCTTCGCTTCGCCTTGCTTCGCCTCCTATGTGTCCCTACCGTAAGGGCTCTTACACACTAGGGCGGTAAAGCGTCGCAGAACGGCCGCGATTTTTAACAGCGTCGTTTGAAAATACATTGAATCATATCTGTCCTTACACACCAACCGGCGGTAGTCGAGCGTCCGCGGTGCGGAAGCCGGCTCCGCGCTGCATTTGGAAAATAGAACTCAAGCGTATTTTTCACGGTGTCTCATTCAAATGAATGGCAAAGTAGCATGCTAGCTTCGGCTGTGGGGATGGTTTTGAACAGGACTGGCCGCGCACGCCGACGCTGTCAGTGTGAAAGGCAGAGAAAAACATAACGGCCGAAACTAAGCAGAAAGACCGTGTGCGTCCCGCGACCGTTCAGTTCGGCTTTGGTATGTTTTGCCCCTAAGGTGGTGTAAGTCAAACATCTGCATACCTGATACGAAACCTTTGCGGGAAGCCTCCATTAAATCCCGGCTCCCATTCCAGTGTTGCAGAGCTATTGCTGACGTGAAGAAGCCTGAGCTCTAATGGTGGCTCAGGGTGACCTACAAAAACACACATTTACAAAATATGTCATGGAAAAAAATAAATGTAATACAGGCATGTACTAAATGGAGGAATTAAGTCAACAAATGGCCTTTAATTGTTTATGTAGTGTTTGATGCATGTATGTTAATCAGCAGAATAACCAGCATGGGCCTACCCCAAATTGCTGCTATTGGTTCACCGGTGCAGAAATTACTTGAAATTATTTAGCTTTGACCCAGCAGCAGTTTGACCATACCATACTCCATAGTGTTTCATGTAAAATCCTCCGACATACTATTTTATTTCCCCCGTACCCTGGATATGAGGACATACTTGCTGTTAAAAGCTGGATATCCACACTGTCGTCTCCTAGTTTGTTGGAGGCTGTGCATGTAAAAATGGCACAGTCTAGTGTTGCGCTCACGTTCTTGATGTGCAGGGTACTGGTATGGACAGGCCCCACTCGTACAGTATTCTCAGAATACCTTAAAAAAGGAAAGAGACACAACTTCATTGCACTAAATCAAGTGTCCTAGTGGTTAGGGAGTTCGTCTTTCAATATGGGGGTTGTAGGTTCGAAACCCACCTGACTTATCCCTAACACCTCAGCATGGCTGAAGTACCCTTGAGCAAGGCACCGGTGTAAACAATGTAAAATAATTAATAATTTTTCTATTGTATATTGGCCTTTTGAAACACCAAACAAAATATACTGTGGGTAATTTTGGACTTGTATTCTGTCTGACAGAGCCAGTGCTGATATTTGATGGGCAACAGTGCCACACTGTGGTGAAGAAATGTCAGATTTTATACATCCATGTCATCTTAGTCAAAAGTGAAGGTAACACTTTACTTGACGCAGGTGTCATAAATATGGCATAACAGTGTCTTAACACAGTCATGCGTGTGTCTTAAAATGTTTATGACATTGACATAATGTTTAAGACTTTGTCATTAAGGAACATTTGGTTATGGTAAAGACAGCCCTAACAATGTCAAGTTTTTTCATTACCATAAAATGTCTGTGAAATTGACATCATGTTTATGACTCGATCATGACTGTGTCCTGACACTGTTTTGACACTATTATGACACTCTTATGTCACTCTTATGTCATACTTATGACACCGGCGTCAAGGAAAGTGTAACCAAAGTAAAGTGCCCCAAAGCCCCAAAAAGACGGCCAGTAACAACTAAACTATTTTGACTATGTACAGTATGTCACAGAAGTGAGTACACCCCTCACATTTCTGGAGGTACATTTTGAGACATCAATGGCTGTATTTGAAATTATTTGAGTAAACAATGATTTGAAGCGGCTATATAACTTGTGCACTGCCTACTGTTCATTGAGTAAAAGTGAAATGTCTTCAATGTTGTCCCATGCATAGTACAATGTACATGGGGCAGCCATGGCCTAGTGGATAAGGAGATGAGCTTTATCTTAGAGGGTGGCAGGTTCAAATTCTATCCTTATATTACCAATCCCTTCCTCCCTCCACTGACATGCCCTTGACCAAGGCACCAATCTCCATACAGCTACAGGCATTGTAACCAACACCCTGAAAATGACTGCAAGCTGCTTTGGATAAAAGCTTCAGCTACAGTGAGGAGAATAAGTATTTGATCCCTTGCTGATTTTGTTGGTTTGCCCACTAATAAAGACATGATCACTCTATAATATTAATGATAAAATGTATTCTAATATAGAGAGACAGAATATCAAAAAGAAAATCCAGAAAATAACTTTGAAGAATATATTTTAATTAATTTGTGATCCATTGAGGAAAATAAGTATTTGACCCCTCTAGTCAAAGAAGACAAATTACTTGGTGGCAAAGCCCTTGTTTTCTCATACAGAGGTCATATGTTTCTTTCAGTTAATGACAATGTTTGTGGATATATTAGAAAGGATTTTTGTCCACTTTTCTACGCAGATCATCTCTAAATCACCTAAGTTGTATGACTGCAGCTTGCCAAATAGGAGCTTCTGTTCCCTTCACAGGATTATTATAGGGTTAATGTTTGGAAACTGTCTAGGCCACTTCATGACCTTAATGTGCTTCTGCTTGAGCTACTCCTTCGTTGCTTGGGCTGTATGTTATGGATTATTATCATATTGGGACGCCAACCCATGACCCACCTTCAGTCTAGTGGTGGTGGGAAAGAGGTTGGCATGCAGCATTGTACGTTTACATGTCTCCCTCCATCCATTTCTTGACGATGTGAAGTTGTCCTGTGTCTTGGCCAGACAAACAACCTCAAAACATTATGCTACCACTTTCATTTATGATGTTGGAGAAGGTGTTGTTCTTGGGATCATAGGCAGCATTTCTCTTCATCCAAACACATCGAGCTGTGTTAATGCCAAACAGTTTGATTTTGGTCTCATATGATTCCAGCACCTCCCAATCATATCCTAATCCAGTTTGATGTTAATTGGCAAACCTCAGGTGAGCCTGAACAGGTTCCTTCTGAAGCCGGGGTACCATACATGCACTGCAGGATTTTAATCCGCTGTGGTATCAAGTGTTTCCAATAGTTTTCTTATGATTGAGGTCCCAGCTGCCTTGAGATCATTTCCTAGCTCCTCCCATACAGTTTTAAGGTGCTTTATCTCCTTTTTTCTGGTTATTAAATTCCCACAAGGTCAAATCTTGTATGGAACCAGAGACAGGCCTAAGATTGATGATTGATGGATCATTTTGTATGTCCTAAAATTGGGAAGAAATACACCAACAGTTTGCTCTTTAATATCCAGGAGCCCATTTCAGCCTTGTTGAGTTCTAAAATCTTTCCCCTGACATCCTTTGACAGCTTTTTGGTCTGTCCTATGTTGGCGAGTTTAGTTTGATTGATTGACTGATTCTATGGACTGATTCTGCAGATTCAATGTGTCTTTTGTGTAGGTTACTATTAACAGGTGTGTTCAATTCAGATAACAAGTTGATTGGAAGTGCCATTTGATCTGCGGGATCAGAACTCTTAATGGTTGGCAGGGGATCAAATACTTATTTCCCTCAATTAAATATAAATCAATTATTATATATTCTTTAGAGTTAATTTCTGCATTTTCTTTTTGATATTCTGTCTCTCCATATTAGAATACATATTATCATTAACCTTAAATACTGATCATGTCTTTATTAGTGGGCAAACCAACAAAATCAGCAAGGGATCAAATACTTATTCTCCTCACTGTACGTGTAAAGTAATGAACATGCCTTTGTAATAAACACAGAAATAGAGACTATACCTAAATCTACAGACCTTTTGGAGTCCCCAGAGAGGTCCATGTCCACTCCATTCTTGGCCCAGTGAAAGTGCACGGTGGGGTTGCCCTCCGCCTGGCATGTTAGCTCCACTGAGCTGGCGTCATCACCAGGGATGGCAACTTTACTCCACTGAAGTCCTTTCCTCAGCTGAGGTTTAACTGCCAAACAACGTCAAGTTTCCATAATTTGGAAACATACTAAAAGTCATCTTATTCCTAAATGAAGAGTCTCATTGCAAAATGACATATCCATTTTATAACCTTTTTGGGAAATCAACATTTTTGTATTGGGCATTGCATTGCATTTAGGATTTAAAAGTATGTTCTCAAAATATTTGAATGGCAAGAATTCATACATAGATGATAGGACTTATGAACACTCATTTCCAATAATGAAAAGCAAAATTCAAAAATGGTGAATAGACCACTTTGCAATGGAACTCTTCAAATATTAATCAATGTATACATACACACACAACAGACAGTTGACATTATGACAGAAAGAAACAGGGAGGGAGGATGCAAGTCAGACTTGAACCTGTTTCCCCATGAGCGTGTGGGGAGTGGACCCAGGTTCGAGTCTATCTGGACTGTGTCCTTTCCTTACCCTGAAAGTCAAAGAATGCGCGCACATCAGTGGCACAGGTGCTGGACCAAACGTAAGATAAATGACGAGAAAATAAAGGTCCGCAATGTGCCATTAAATATTTGGGAGCATTTAACAGTGTTGCGGACCTTTATTTTCTTGTCCTTTCCTTACCCTACCATGTCTCGCTCCCTGTCTCTTCCTGTCATCATCTCTACTGTCCTATCCTCAATAAATGAATAAAAAGGCCAAACATTTTACAGGAGTGATCTCATTTACTACTCCTTTACTGATCTCCTTTACAATACATACTGAATTTTCTAAATTTTCACTTTTTTTTCACGGTGGGCTGGATATGCCCTTGCTCTCTCTGCTGTTCTTGTACTACAGTTATGAATACTATCTTGCTCTCTCTGCTGTTCTTGTACTACAGTTATGAATACTATCTTACACAAAACAACAAGCTCGGTTCTGGCCGAGGCTGGAGGATAGATGCCGTTGTCGACGTCACACTGGTACGCCCCACTGTGGGCACGAGTGACATTGAATAGGGTCAGCCATCCAGTTGCATTATCCACATGCTGATCTTCCAAGTCTATGTCAGCATCCCCCTGCATAAAACACACACACACACACACACACACACACAGACACACACACACACACACACACAGACACACACACACACACACACACACACACACACACACACACACACACACACACACACACACACACACACACACACACACACACACACACGAGAGAGAGAGAGAGTGTGTGAGTGTGTGAGTGAGCAAGTAACTAAAAAGTGTATTCACAAAGCAAAATGTGTACATGTATATGTAGAACCAACTGGGTAGAATTTGATGCCAAAGTGTTGATTCTGATGCCATGTACTGTATACCGGTTCATCAGGCAGATATCTTGAAAGTAAATTAGTCCATGAGCCTTTTATAGAGTATAAGTAACATGTGGTCAAAGGTGCAGACTCATTAATTTGGGGGCAAAATAGGTATGGCGCCCACTTGAATGGTTTTTGCCAGTATTTACCATGGAAGGGCTGACATTTGGGGGCCAATTTGGTGGGGCCCTAGGTAAAAAAATGTGTGTGATATCTTTGAACTGCTCTGGATAACTAAGGAAAAACATTCCACAAGGAATATCAACTGACAGGGGGATGCAGGCACTACGCGTGGGTTGGGTCCTCGGAGGGGATTCGGATCATAGGGGCTCCTTCCTTTCAAAGAGCTGTTACAAAATATCCTGGAAAACCAGCTCCAACTGCTGGACAGCAAAATGTTTTGCCTGCATTAAATTAGACATCCAATCCATTGGTTTATCAGGCTAGTTACAAAATGGCTTTTTGAACGGTTTTAAATAATTCATTCAGTGCAAGGAAGATAGTCATTTTGTCCAAACAACAACTGATTGTCCCCCTCCTTCTAAACACTGTTTCTGCCACTCTCTGAGACAGACACTTGGGCTTTTCCCCAAAATGTAAGTACTCACGTGAAGGTCACATGATTAAAATTAATTTTAAAAAAATGAACGGGAGAAAAAACGCAAGAGTGGCTCCCCTCATTCGTTTCCCATCATTCACGTCTAGGAGCCGTTCAAAAGAATTGAGTCGTTCACAACACTATTATTGCCAAACAACTGGCCAATCAGCGGAGGAAGAGAACAATGGAGGGACAAGGGAGGGGTGTGAATGGCAACACATTGCATGTAAATTGTTTAACCCCTGTACATGCAAGAAGATTACATGTCACAACCAAAGGTTGGGGGAAAAAGGTAAGAATGGAAACAGTTTTGAATCATCCTAAAACATACGAGCCACTTCCAGGCGAACATGTCAGAGATGACAGGGTTGGCCTCCACTTCACACATCAGATCAATGGTTCCACCCAGGTCCACATGCACACGTTCTACTTTCATCTTGATCCTTGGTGCATCTGAGGGACATCAAAGAAATATATATATATATATTTATATATATATATATATATATATATATATATATGAAGAGTTCAGATGCAAAACCCCCTAACTCCATTTCTGAAGACCTGCACTTCTATATTTGTAGAGAACCCCGTTGTTGGTCTAGATTACATTCATGTACTTGATAATACATATAAATAGTTATATTACATAAATAAAATAAAAAAAATGTGCAATTTTGATAGCTTTGTATTAAATAAAAATGAAATAAGATTATTTTCTGAAAAGGCACTTAGTGGGTTTTGCATCTGAACTCTTCATATATACACACAGCCACGGCAAATATTGAGAGACCACTGAAATTCTGATACTGCTATGGATAGGAATACATTACTATTATGTTGTTTTTAAGTTAAGTTAAGTTTTCTTTGCCTTTTTTGGGGTTTTGGAAACATTGCATCTTATGTGTCATTTTAACCATTTGAGATTTTCTGCAAATAAAAGATCTAAATGGCAATTTTCTTTCGAAATTCGGTGGAAATGTTTCCGGTAGTTTATAGAATGAAATACCAATGTTTGTTTTACTCAAACCCATACCTATCCATAACAAAATCAGAAAAACTGAAAATTTCGAAGTGGTCTCTCAATTTTTGCCTCGGCTGTATACACACACACACACACACACACACACACACACACACACACACACACACACACACACACACACACACACACACACACACACACACACACACACACACACACACACACACACACACACACACACACACACACACACACACACACACACACACATATATATATATACTTGTTAATGTTTTACACTGCAACATCATATTCAATAATTCCTGCTTAACCATGCGGAGTAAGGATTTTATCCTAAGCAAATGTAAAAGCGGCATTGCACTTTTATATGCACATTCATACTAGATATGCTTAACTGTTTTAAAGTAGCAAAAGTACATCAGAACAAGACCAGAACCAGACACGTTGCTTTTTCAGTGGCCAGGGGAGCTGCATTTACAATATTGCATTGCATGTAAAGTTGAGGATGATGTTATTAGCCCCACTCCTGAAATTAGACATCTTTCTTGATTTTGTCAGTGAAAATGACCATTATTAAGAAGTTTTTGTTATTCCGGAAGCAAATACACTACACTAGGATAATGTCCAATAAGTTGAATTTGGATTATTTTTAATGGCTACACTGAATTGCAAAAATGAAAAGTATTATTGGTTAATTACTATTAATAGTATTATGATAGTATTAATTATTCATCGTCAATATGGTACCCTTTCTCAATAAATAAGGAGGCAGCTAATAATATTGTCCTCAACTGTATATTCTGCCATATGACTGTACTTACAAGAGATGTGTAAGTGGATTAAGAAGTGGCTCCGTCCCTCCTCATTTGAGCATTCCACCCTGTACTCTCCAACATCATGTCTTGAGACATTTCTGATCTTGAGGACGAAGTTGTTCAAACTGTATTTCAAATCTATAAAAAAAAAGTTTTAGTCAATCCTCTTCATACTGCTTTTATAAGCTGTTTCCTGTTGGTAAGAACATGTGTGACTCACATGTTCATTAAGGCCGGGAATGTGCTTGCTGTAGGATAACACGTGCACGGGCACATTTCGTGCACAAACGCGTTGCCATGTGAATTTTATGTAATTTTTTGTGTGGGGGAAAACACCTCACACAAGGTATGCAGATGCGTCCGTACTGTACATTATTGACAAAACCAAGAGGGGTGATCTTCCGAACTTGTTGAGTTGAGATCATTTTGAGTTCGTGGTACCGTCAAATAATGGTGAAAAACATAAATCAGAGGCCAGTTGGCTATCTGCCCCCTAGATGATACCTATCGTATAAAGTGCAAACAACAAGCATATCCCTGGCCTAACACCCCCACCCACCCCAGCCTGTAAAACACATTGTAATCTATAACATCACAAAAACTTGTAACAGATAAATAATCGGTTTCAGTGATTCGGTCCTGTGCACATACTGTGCGTACTGCATGTTAGATAAGCCTTGGCTAAGCATGAGGGGAATATGGAACCAGTGGATTTGCATGCAGTTGCCTTCAAAACATTTTTCACCATGTTGATGTCACAATTCATACAGTTAACTCGCCACATTATGTGTAGCCTACTACTCTTACCTTCTTCTTCAGCTATCCTCTTCCCATTAAAAATCCAGTCACATGCTGTCACTTCGGGATTTGCGGACACGATGAAGTCATGATCAGGTAGATGAACCACATCACCTTCTCGAGCCTGGACGTTTTTGGGCATAGCAGCGCTAAACTTAGGAGGGTCTAGACAGGCAGTGTAAAGAAGTGCACAATTACAGATGACATCTTACTGTAAATTCAAATTCCATGTCAACTATTTGTTTGTTGCCCAGAATACAAACAAAACTACAAACCCCAACTCCATTGAAGTTGTGGCACTAGGTGAAGTGTGAAAACTACTGTGTCATTTTCAAAACAGCACAAAGAAAACATATCAGTCATCAAAACTGAGCAAAATTACTGTTCTGGGGGATATTCATGAATATGAAATAATAAAAGGACGGGGGCAATAAAAGGCATCAAATGTTAAAGAAGAATAAAAACCTCTGCATCATTTGTACACATGAAGCATGAGCAAGTATTCCCTAGAAATACAGTATGTCTTATACACACAATCATGATATTTCAAGGGGAATTCAATATTTTATGTAATACCTAAGCAGTACAGTGATAGCTTGCTTTTGTTGTGCCTCCTACGACAACTTGAAAAAACTCCTGCACACTGACCATTTTGCCGCTTTTCTTTGATACACGTTTCTGACCTAGACCTTCATTAGGTAAACGTCCTGTATTAAAGAAAAACAACGAAATGGTCAGTGTGTGAGAGTTTTTTTCAAATTGTCTGCTGAGTGACCCATGGGCCATCTTCGACGCACCTGCCAGCTGAGGTGTGCGAAAAAATACAAGTTTATGCAATTTTGATACATGATAACGCATGAATGTCTGACACTTGCTTCACTAAAGCCAGGGGGAGCAAAAGTGCCTTTTTTGTGAGACAAGAAGTTAATGTCTATTGAAGCAAACCGTTCAAACCGGGAGTCACACAAATCCTGCAATACAACAGACAAGTCCCAAGTCAAAACTAATGACCTGGCGAAGGATCTCAAGTTGAAGCACATCACACAATAAATCAACCTTGAGTGAGTGTGCTCCAGGTGACACACCATCAAAGCCTACTGCACGCTGAATAGAAGGAGTCATTGCTTACAGGCAAAAGGATTGATTATTATTGAAATGTCAAGGTTTTTTAAAAGGCTGAGGTGGCACGCACACTTGGCAAGGCAAGCTTACACAATCTCCAGGCAGACTAGACAGGCATCGTGAACGAACCTTCCTCTCATGAAGGGAAAATACACAGCCTTTAGCACATGGTCCTGCAACAGGTTCCATCAACACAGAAACCTTTGGGGAACTCAACTCATGTTCATGTGGCATTGCTTCTTCACTGGCCAGTTCCACCATCTGGACCTCCTCTGCAACAGACCACCAAGGGTGGTCCTAAGCCTTGCGTCCAGGCTGTAACCAATAGCCTGCAATATCTATTTAGTTGAAGTAAAGTGCCTTGTTCAAGACCAATTCAACCATGGCAAGGGTGAGAATGGGACCTACAGGGATTTACAGGAAAGCGGCGGAGGTTACCCATTTATACTCACAGTGTACATTAAGTGTGTAGACAGAGCTTACTCCCTCAGACAGAAGTTCACTGAAGGCCTTACAGGTGACTCTCTCCTGGTGGTGTCGGTCGGTGAGAGTGAGCTTCAGAGTGTTATGAAATGACACTCCGCCATATTCAGCTCGCCTGCTGGGCTTTTCTTCTCCGCTCAGCCCACTATTGCAATGCAAAGAGAGGAACATTCAACTTTTAAGTCATTTCAGTTCAGACAGGTTAACTTAAGTATAAAATAATACAAGGTATTTATTGTCATGTGCTCAGAAATTCAAACATTCATAATGAAAACTTAAAAAAAAGGTTTAAAAATGATCCGCATTAAAAAAAAACACAGGTTGAAAAAAGAGATGGCGCGTGAAGGAGTGGTTCATTATGTATGTGTATGGGAATTAATGGGCAGAAAGAAGCTATTTCTTATACGTACTGTATAGCTGGGATGGGTGTGTGCATACACCTGCATCTGCGGCCAGATGGTAGTAGGGTGAAGTGTGTGTAGCTGTGGTGGTGTGGATCTGATATTACGCACAACACAGACACAGAATATATCTGATATTCAAATATATTTCTGTTGGGACCACTGCTGTGCTTTTCCCAAAAGATTGCATCCGTTTAGTATTTTTGACTGAGGAGAACAGCAAGCTTTTCTGAGGATCTTTTCCTTAGAGGATCTCTTTGCCCCAAAGGTAAAGTGTAGTAACTAGGCTACGCCTGAAACTGACGAAAATGCCTTCAAAGCCTTGGTATTAGGTTGGGTATTGTAGTTACTGCAAATTTTACACAGCAATTTGTCTAAAATGGGACATATTTGGACCCTAAGGCTTTGTCACAAGATAAATGAGGTGTAATGAAGACCATTTTCAGTATAAACTCAAGCTTGACAAGAAGTGTAGTTGCACTTTGCCATTGTAGGGGGGAGTGGTTCCCAACGGGGACATTGTGGAGAGAAGGGACTGTTTACAAAACAAAAGAAGAAAAAGGAGGGGACAACGCCCCCTTATGAGACCGACCTTGAGCACACTTTTTTGGATTGGGTAGGGCGATGTTTGGGGTATCTTACTCGAATAGACGATTCTTTGACTATTAGTTCATTGAACTAGATCAAGTAGTAGACTGTGCACAGTTACCTGTTGAGGCCTACAGTCCAGGAGATTTTGGCCTTTGGGTTGCTGCTCCCACATAAACAGAGCAAAGTCACAGTGTCCCCTGCTCGCAGGACACTTTGATCCACCACTGTGATTTCAACTTTTATGGGAGGAACTACACCGGGAAAAAATGCATGAAGACATATTAAACAAATCAATGTGTGTATGTAACATATTGGGGACTCGTCCGGGAGTTGAACCCGGGACCTATCGCACCCGAAGCGAGAATCAGACCCCTAGACAGGTTTTAACAAGCAGTTTTGTGGTTTAATGCTGATTGGTTGGCTGATGTGGATATTTTTAGACATGGATAGTTTTTTATCCGTTTCATGTATAAACATGTACAAATAAAACACCATTGTTACATTTTAACCCCCTAAAAGGGATATTTTTAAAAGGAAATAAAAAACTCCATGTTTACATAGAGGCCGAAACCGATTTTCAAAAACATATACAGTATGTGTAAACAGCGTACATACGAGCACCTGACCTTAGCTGTGCAAGGGAGTTTGAAATTTTGCAACACATAGGGTAGTGTGAGCATCATGGATCTGGCAATTTAGAGTGTAAATCAAGCTCATTCGTCATGACTCTTTCACCTCCCATCAAGGTGTTTCAGCTGCATGCACACTAAAAACTAGCAGGTTACGGAATAGCTTCTTTTTTTAATATATATTTTTAGGGGCTTGTATGCCTTTATTCAATAGGACAGTCGAAGATGGCGACAGGAAGCGAATGGAACAGAGAGACAGGGGGGGATCGGGATATGATCACAGCCGGACTCGAACCGGGGTCCCCGTGGGTGGGCATGCAAGCCCAAATGTGGGGCGATTAGTGCGCTGCGCCACAGCGCCCCCAGAATACCTTCTTTTTTGACCCACCACACTCAACACCATTAAAATCCAGGTTAATGTAAAATATATTGCAACTCAAGTGACTAACTCAAGTGACATTGCAACAAATATATTACAGACTTTCCCTCCTGTATTGACTTACATTACTGTGTTACAACAAAAAGTAATGTGTCCCAACACTGACAGTGACATAGTGACATGCATTTCTTACACTGTACACTAAGGCGTGTCTGTGCTGAGATTCCTCTGGTGTTGGCCTTGTTTGTGGCGTCACAGCGGTACGTAGCCAAGTTATCACTGGGCTGCAGGATGAATCTGTGCTCCAGGGACACACCTCTTTCCAAGGCAACTTGTTTCGAGGCGCTCTGTACTGGTTTCCTATCCTGTAAGAGAGTGTGAACTTTCAAATCTCGTACTAAGTTTCTGGTCTGACCAAGACGATAACAAATAACGTTTCCAAATGGCATGGTTAACCCACCTCCCTCAGTTTGCAACTGGTCGATGCCAGAAAGAGATGCACCGAAGTTTAAACCAAATATTTTCTTAGTCCCAACAGAACGTCCCTGCTTAAACCACATCACTGCCTTGAACACTCCTCTACAGAGGGCCATTGGTATCGCAGGACGGTATCATGCTCAGGGTACCTCAGTCACGGAGGAGGATGGGGGGAGACCACTGGCTAATTACTCCACCCACCAACCTGGCAGGTTGGGAGTCAAACCGGCAACCTTTGGGGTACAAGTCTGACGCCCTAACCACTTATTCATAACTGCCCACAATGGTGACATTTATATTTTAATTGTACATGGTCCTTAATAAATTGAAATTGAATTGAATAAGAGAATTGGTAGCACTGAGCTCAGTGACAAATGACTGACTAAAATTGACCTCTCTTTGTAATTCATTGGTCATAAATGTTTGGCTAAACAACTTTCTTCCCTCCCCCCCCAAAAAAAACATCTTATAACAAATGTGATCTTTGTCAATTTCCATACATCCATTCATACCTTAAACCATGTCAACTGAGCTCTTGGGTTCCCTCCACTGGCCAGGCACAGCAGGCTCAGAGGCTGCCCTGACTGCAGAGTCACACCTTCAGGCGCGTTATCCAGCCAAACCCTCTGAGGTGAATCTGACAGAGGCAGAGACGGTTTTACCAATGCAAAAAAATAATTCAAGAGGGCTACGTAACAGGCTTGTACGAAATTCCGAATGGAAAGAATTTCAATTCAAAGTAATGCCATAATACGAACACTAGGTGGTGGTGTTCTATGTACTTTCAATGGGTGGTTTAGATTAAATTCAAAGAAATTCAAGGTAATGGCACCACCTAGTGTTCGTATTATGCCATTATTTTGAATTGAAATTCTTTCCATTCGGAATTTCGTACAAGCCTGCTACGTACGTCTACAGTATATTTTGCCAAGGGCCCCCAAATAGGTAGAACAACCGCCACTGGTGAGAGGTCAATGAGAAGGACAAGTATTTGGAAGTGCAATATTTGAAATGGAAAAGCAGAAAAGTGAGCTCTATAAATGAACTTCACTTACAGAACACATTGAGTGTTTTAAATCTGCTTGTGGAAAACTGCATGGCATCGATGACTGCCTCACAAATGACCTGGGCACCATTGTCTTCCCGTGAGACTACATGTGTAAGGTTGGACCAGGTAGTCATGCCTCCATTTTCTCCCTGTAACAAATAAACAACAGCATTCACAGAGCACAGACGGCCCCTAGTGCTTCCCAGCGCCCCTGATAAGAAACACTAGCGTAAACCTTCTTGTCGGCCCAGTTCAGATCAGCATCAAAATTTAATCAGCTTGAGACACTGGCCTCAGTTACATGGAACATTTACTCAATTGAATTCCAGAAAAAACTTGAAGGATAACTTCTGCCAATTTTGACATGCAGTTGTAATAGTCACACTACCCTGGATGTTTTTTTTCTTCCCCCACCCCTTTCCGAGATCCTGGTCATTATAGTGGGGGCAGAGTTTGTTTACATTTAAAAAAAAAAACATCCAAAAACATTCAAAAGGTTATGCAACTGACAACTAGTAAACAGCGATACCTTTTGAGATAATATTTGGAGTAGGCCTACACTATGTTAAGAAGGTTTTTTAATGTGAACAAAGTCTGCCCCCATTAGAATAGCTCAGATCTCGGAAAGGGCTGAGCCACAAAAATGCAGCATCACCGGGTACTGACAAGTCAAGGGTAGCGTGAGCAATACAACAGCATATTGAAATTGACAGAATCTCCCCTTTAATTACGTTTTGATAATATCATGTAAACACTTCGAATGAAATGAAAGTGCAATGCAAATATGTGCATGGATTTTTTATTTTTTATTTTTTTAGAAAACCACACCTTTGCAGACCTGGGGCCTATACTACAAAGCAGGTTCAGGAGTAAACCAGGTTAAGTTAAGAAGTAAATTATCTAATAGAAGAGCCTGGAGTTTTCTAAGAAAGTGAGGACTCCAGACTCTTCTATTAGATGATCTACTTCTTAACTTAACCTGATTTACTCCTGAACCAGCTTTGTAGTATTGACCCGTTCAGAATCAACATCCTCACTGAATGCGTGCACATCGTTGACTCAAACACACTCAAACACACCAGAGAGGTTTTAAGGGTATTACGAGAGACTCCACTCTTCCGGGTGGTACTGCACTCTAGGGGCGCCAACGGAGGAGTGCAGACTCCATTCAGAATGAATGGGCTGCGCTTTGTTGACAGCGGCTGATAGGGGAACTGCAGGCATGGGTAAAATTGTGGGGAGGCTGAATGTAAAACTGGCTGTGAACACAAACACACAAACACACAAACAGACCCTAAAGAGAGAAGACCTGCTGTCCTGAAGAGTGTACGTTGATAAAAAATAAAGATTCCAAAAAGTACACTTGTTATGCTATTTTGAGAGGGAAGAGGCTGTTCCAGAAGCATATGAGATGTTTGTTGTTACAAGACATTAAACTACTGACTTGACTGAGGACATCATCAGGAATGCCCGTGTCTGTGGTACCCACTGCATATGTGCAGTTATCGTGACCATCGGTTTTCTTATTTCGAAAAAAAAAACACCTGGCTTGTTTCTGTACAATTGAACGGTGCGTGGTCGATTCTGCTCCAACGATGCGCACACAGCCAAATGACGTCATATCTGTTTACCAACACTAAACAGGTCAATTGGCCCCCGCATATATGGCGTAGCTCTATATGTTTGTGGAGCAGGAACAAATTCATCTGGCGAGAGTCAGGTTACCATGTACTCACCTCTGACGAAGAATTAACTGCTGTGCCAAGTTCCCTGTTTCCCAACCACCAGTGTATGTTGGCAGGTGGATTGCTGGAACTTGACTGGCAGCACAACTTCACCGCCTGACCCTCCACTGCCTCAAGCTTTCCAAGTATTTTCACATCGGCCGGCTCAACTGAAAATATTCATGAATATATTCATTTAATAATTCTTCATTGTATTACATTTTGTGTGATTAAAGAAAGAACACTTCACCTTGGAAATGTTCAATTTTCTTCATGTACAGTATATTTAATTACCACCACAATCCATTTTTTCACTTTACCCTTCTGCTGAGGCTTTTATTGAACATAAAGTCCCTTTCCCCCATAGTTTATGCTGGAAGAGGTCAAAGACTTAACATTTTGCATCACAACATACTGTTATATGAACACACAAACTTTTTCCAATACTATTGGAAACATGATCCAATACAAAACATGTTCCAATACTATTGCTCACCTACAAATTCTGTGGTGTCATACAAATAGTGATGAATGCAAAATTATTTAACACATCTAGATTTAAATGCCAGGACTTCAAAGCTGACATTCTGAACTTTTGTTTCATATTCATCTTTTAGCCTTAAACCAAAATGTATTGTATATGTACGTGCACAACAAAAACAAGATAATTTGTCTTGTTCCGAAACTTTTGGAGGGGACTGTATTTATCAATCCCGTAATGGCTTTCTATGGATGAGAAAGCAGGGAAAGAGCTGCCCATAATAACTGGCCCGAGCCATCGCCGAGATGGCCACCAAGTGGATGGACTTATACAGATGGACTTTGTCCTCCAGATATGTGACAAAACTGAACTCACAGTGGACAGTAAGCGTTACACTGACGACGACAGGCGCCCGAGACACTTGGTTGATACTCTCACACTGTAGAACGGCTTGGTTGTCCCCCGCTGTCACCTGCAGGGAAAGCCTGCTCCTGGATATCTGAGCAGAAGCATCCTCCTCCCAGCTTTGCGATAATAGTTTCCCATCCTTCAACCAATGAAAAGACAATTATTAAAACACACGGACGCACACACACACACACACACACACACACACACACACACACACACACACACACACACACACACACACACACAGACACACACACACACACACACACACAGACACACACACACACACACACACACACACACACACACACACACACACACACACACACACACACACACACACACACACACACAGACACACACACACACACACACACACACACACGACAACATATATTACCCATATGAAGGGGTAATGGCAGAACAAGTCTGAGAAACATGGCACTCTAGTTATTAATTTAACCTTTGTCCATTGAAGAGATGGCAGAGGGTTTCCTCCACGTGACAGGCAAATCAGCTTCAAGGCTGTGCGCGCAATGACGGGGGTGTTGCTATCAAGGCCCTCTATCACAGGTGCTGGTGGGGGGACTGAAATGACGTATCCGAGGAGAAAATAAAAAGATATTTAATTCAAAATGGAGGACTAAAGCAATACCCACCAAGACGCTAAGAGAATGGGAAACAAACCCTAGAATAGTCCTGAACTAACAGTTCACTGATTATTCACAGAAAATTGATGCAAGACTAACTATTGGCCTACAGTATGACTGGACATATCTGGACAGTGTTTCTGTGCATTCAGTGCATTCTGGGATGTTGAAAACTTTGGCCAGGGCCAGGAGAAAGCCATCTGCAAGGGCCCCAAACCCAATAGATAGAATGTAATGAAAACCCCTGACCCCTGGCACTAATCCCTCTGCTGAACAAGTATTGATTGTCTGTGTGTGTGTGTGTGTGTGTGTGTGTGTGTGTGTGTGTGTGTGTGTGTGTGTGTGTGTGTGTGTGTGTGTGTGTGTGTGTGTGCGTGTGTGTGTGTGTGTGTGCGTGTGTGTGCGTGTGTGCGTGTGTGTGTGTGTGTGTGTGTGTGTGTGTGTGCGTGCGTGTGTGTGCGTGCGTGTGCGGGGGGTCTTGTATTGTGTGTGTGGGATTGTGTGTATGGGATAGCATGAACTGTGTGCGTGGAAAAGGTGAATGAAATGTGTATGAGAGTGCATGAAGCAGTTCCTGATATTTTCTAAAATGTGAGTATTCTACTACAATTGTTCATTTACAAATTACAATAAATAAAATAATAATAAATAAAATAAAATAAAATAATTTAAATATATTCATTTATCAATATGCCATCTCTGTTTAAAGAAACAGTCACTACTTACAGTAAACAGCCATCACCTTCGTGTCCTCCACACCAGCAGGTAGGGCAGGATTCGTAGCCTTGCAGACTAAATGTTTCCCATCATCCGTACTGTGCGCCTTTACTCTGAAGTAAGAAAATGGGGAAGATAATGTGCATGTGAACCGCAAGGAAAGGCAAAGTACATTAGTAAATGAAGAGGTTTGTTGCAAAATGACATACTGTTTATCCATTTTTGTATTGGGCATTGTTTTGCATTGCATTGCAAAATGCATTTTATATAGGTTTAAAACGTATACTCTCAGAATATTTACACAAACTCTTCAAATGCATTTCTACAACAGATGTTGTATAACAGAAACCGATATTGTATGTCAGAGATGGAGCAAATGAGGTTTACAAAAATATCAATATATTCTGAGCTTTCCAAACATACTATTTTAGGTGAAACTGCCAGCACCAGCCTCCATAGGAATGAATGTGTCTGACCACTACAGCCACCAAAAAGAGTTGCCTAATAAATTGCTAGTTGCCCATACAAGATGTTGTGTTAAGTGTGTGTGTGTGTGTGTGTGTGTGTGTGTGTGTGTGTGTGTGTGTGTGTGTGTGTGTGTGTGTGTGTGTGTGTGTGTGTGTGTGTGTGTGTGTGTGTGTGTGTGTGTATGTGTGTGTGTGTGTGTGTGTGTGTGTGTGTGTGTGTGTGTGTGTGTGTGTGTGTGTGTGTGTGTGTGTGTGTGTGTGTGTGTGTGTGTGTGTGTGCTTTCTCATGTGAACCTGTGAAGAGGGAGAGTAATTCAGAACAGAACTCAAGAATTCAATTCTCATTGGTAACGACATCGTTAACGACACTTGAGGTGGTTTTGAAAGGGTATTCAACGTTAGTTTAGGTTTTCCAGGGACTGTCACTGCGTTTACACGGTGCACTGCAGTAAACTAGCATACTTTCTTCAACCATTCTCATCAACAATTGCTTCCACGACGTTTTAAAGTCTGTGGACTATGTGGAGGTGTCTGTGAGGACCACTTTAGATACAGTGCTTATACTAATAAGTAAAGCTTTGATGGTCTTCGAATAGCATTGACCTCTCTGGTGTAAAACACACTTTCTCTTGGATGTGGTGCCATTGCTTACTGCCAGAAATGGGAAGTGGTTTGCTCTTTGTTTTATAGCCAATAATCCGATGGAAAACTAATTAAGTCCTAAAATTCACCTCAGTAACATTTTGAACAATATGTCAATAAACACACAATTTATTTACATTTTCAATTAATAAAATGTATCTTTTCGCTGAGACTTTCATTGGGGTGTACGTATAATTCATATTAAAAACTTTTCTGTTATGTTAGTTGTTCCACAGCTTGACTATCAAACTTAGTCAAATGCATACGGTGGGGATATCTTTTGTGTTTGCTGACATATTGCCCAAAACCCTTTTTTTAAAAGGGGTGTATTCATTAGTTTAGTTTAGTTTATTTAGTTTAGTTCAACAGGGACCATGCACAATACACAATGATTACAGAAGTAAAAAGATGGCTTGTGCCAGATTATAGCTATATAGCTAATTTCCATTATTGCTGGGCACTGTGTAAAGTTGAACTATTTTTCCCTGTAGCTCCTTTGATGAATGAAAGAAAGAAAAGACAGATAGGCCAGTCAATCTAGCGTTTGACCCGGGACAAATTGCAATAGTAATCATTCCAAGTTTTTTGTAATCCCTAGGTATGTCTAAATAACATATTAAAAATCTACAGCTTTAGTGGAACATACTTTTTTTCAAGGTCAAAGTTGGAGATTTCCCATTCATTTTCCCATAGGGAGACAATATAGGAGATATTTGGGGAATAGGCTAAAATGTTAAACAATGAGATATCAATTTCAAACTTTCACAGTAATTTACTCAAGCAAAGAAAAACATTTTTGTATTGCAAGTTGTCTGAAATGTGATGATTAAATATGCAAATCACATCTAATTAAATATGTTATAATTATGCAACAACAGGCAAAACATAAAACAAATTGCAAAAGTAATGATTTACACTTTTTATTGAGACTTAATCCACCCTACATCACATATGAAAAAAAGGTCAGAAGTAGCAGATTTCCTATGCATTTTGCCATTCAGTAGATTTTTAATGTGTGATGCAGAGGGGTTGAAGGATCAATCTAATGTATGAACCATTTCTATTGCAATTTGTTTTCTGCTTGGTCTGTTACCACAGATTTTATCACATATTTCAGTACATATGACCTCATTTGCATATTTCATCATCATATTTCAGAAAACTTGCAATACAAAAATGGATGGCCTGAGTGTGAGTTACTAACTGTGAAAGTTTCAAATGAATTTGTTATAGTTTAAAATGTTACCCTATTCACCTTGTATCTCCTATATTGTCTCCTTATGGAGAAATGAATGGGATATCTGCCAACTTTGACCTTGAAAAAAGTATGTTCCACTAAATATAAAGCTGTAGATTTTTAATATGTGATACAAGGGGGTTTAAGGATCACTTAAAAGTAGGAACCATTACTATTGCAATTCGTCCCGGGTTTGGGCCTTTTTAGAGCTAGATTGACTGGCCTACGACAGAAAGAAAGTAATCAATAGCCATTCAAATTATGTCAAATTTAGTCATCATTAGCCATTCAAATTCCGCCTGGCAAACCAGACTACAACATGAAAAGTGTTTCACTGCATTTATACAGCAAAGACTCACCGTATTATCGTATCAGCGGAGAGCGGCTGCACCTACCTCACTTCAACTTGAGTGTCAATTAGCTTATCCTCTGAGCCAGGCAAAGTTACTGGGTCCAGGTCTGTAAGTTCTATTCCATCTAAATCAGATGAACAGGGAGACTTTTATACAATACGTTAAGAATCTGCGGATGGGATGCACTGTAATGTGACCAATTTTGAAATTGATTTAAACAAAATGAAGTATAGTTACTCATGCATTTCTACAGTGAGATCGTTTCAGGACTAGTCATCCCTGCCTGAAGGGTTCAGCAGACTGGTAGTAATTGACAAGTTTGTAAATGTAGGCCTAAAGACAAATAATATACTCCATTCATGCTATTACGTAGCCTATGTGGGGCCAGTGTGGTGTCTGAAATTGAGGGAGACATGCAGAAAATGATTAAAAAAAAAAACTTGGACGATTACTTACCTTTAAAGAGAGTGATTTCTGCTGCAGGTTTTGCATCAGGAGCTGTACACGTCACTGTGTATTCTTTACCTGTTATCCAAGGTCGTGCTGACTCAAACTCAATAGAAGGCTTCTTTGGAGGAACTAGAAAAAGGGTACAAAATTGGAACACCAGGGCGTCAAGATACACGTTATTGTATCTCAGAATCAGAAATGATAATATGATAACAGGGCCGGACTATCGCACAGGCTGGATATAGTTGCTGCCTAGAGGCCTACATCTGCCAGGGGGGCCCTGGTTGCAGAATTGTGACAAGGTACAATATTGAAAAATTCATCTGCCGTGTTGAGCACAGTTAGTAGACATGTTATCCTTAATTTCTAGCATGTAATTATGACACTGTCTTCCCAAGCTGGGGTGATAAATCTTAATCTGACCTTGATGATAAAGATATAAATAGGCTCCTTAAGCTTTTTCCCCAAATCGTGCCCCATCCCAAGACCAGACCACCAAATATTTGATGACCATCTTGATGGAATATGGCAATTTAAATGCTTCTGTTAAGAAGGCTAATGACTGCTATATATGCAAAGCCTTCTCCAGCACAGCCAATTTATTATTAACAGTCTTAAATGTTTAAGTGATCTTGCTTACCTTGTACAGTTAACCAAGCAGGCTCTGAGATGATGCCTTGACTGCTGGATGATTGGCCAACTTGGCACTGGTACGGGGCGTCATCCTCCAAGGTGATATCCACGATCAGTAGGTGGAATTCACCTTAAAGGTAAGTGCATCATTGTGGTATATTTTAAATATATATATATATATAGACCCTAAGCCTACCCCTATGTTTCCCATTCACAATGTGATTTTTTCATGAATGCTTATTTATAAGTAAATAAACAGCATTAGGACTACATTACAGTTACTGTGGCTTATAATAATAACCCGCTATCCTAAGCAGGGACATAATCATTTCAATTGACTAAAAATGAAAAGTTTACTGATGGAATTAAATAATATCGCCATTATATATTAGAAAAAAAACAAACTGCAAACAGTGTGAACAATATTTACAATTATATTTCCTGATCACTCAAAATGTGTCCGACATACTGTACTCATGTGGTCAGTCGGCATGCAATCCGAGAGAGATTGCTGGCTCCCATAGAGATGGTGACCCAGTCTTACGAATAAGAACAATAGGACATGAATATGTCCCCGGTTCTTAGAGTGAGAGGAGGGAGCCATCTCTCTGCTACACCCTCCTTGCCACATCTGAAGCGAACGTGACTAGAAAGTGAGTTCGCACCTTTGGGACCGCGGTTATAAAGGCGGTGGGTGTCCCTGCCCTCAGCGCGATTTCAACCTTTCAGGAGTGATTTTACTGAGTCTTCGTCACAGGTCGATAGCCAATGAGCTTCTCCCATAGAGATAACTCCCTCATCTCACCCTGAGACCAGGGGACATATTCATGTCCTATATTGTTTTGTGTCTGAGCGTGGTGACAATGTAGGCCTACATTGTTAAAGTGACTCTGTTCAAGGCATGCTGCACATCACTCTACACTGCACACCTCTGAACTTCTTACAAAAAGTCCAGTATGTAGAAACTACAAGTTGCATACAACGATGCTCTAAGAATTTTACTTAAGGTCCGCAGAGGTGGTAGTGCTAGCCAGATGTTTGTGCATGCAGGAGTAAGCACACTGCATGCACTTTTAAGAAACGTAATAATTTGCACAGTGCCTGGATGATTCCTCCAACAACATCATGGTAGCACTCAGTAATCCATTTGTCAGTAGTGCAAGGTACTCATCCAGGCTGAGAGCTCACTGAATGAAGTGTCTGTATAGTTCTTAATTCTTTTATATTGTTTTTTTTGTCCGTTTGTTTGTTCTGTGTGTGGTTCCTGTCTAATTAGACTGGTCTGTCCTGATGTGTATTTTTTTTTATGTCTACCTGTACTTTCTGTATTTGTGTGACTGTGGACAAGAGTCTGACGAATAAACTGAATTGAAAAGCCTCCAAATGCTCCTCACTGGATCATGATGAATAATAATAAGTCTTATAATGTTTCTTTAACCGGCACAATTCAGTCACATGTAGAACAATCCAGCCTGATCTCCAAAAGTTCTGTGCTCCTGGACACGGATGTTAAGGACATGAAATCCGTGTCCAGGAGCACGGATTTTGCCAAAATTCTGTGCTCCTGGACACGGAATTGTTTTCCGTGCTCCTGAACACGGAATTGTTTTCCGTGGTCCTGGACACGGAATTGCGTTCTATAGGTTATTACCACAGCACTGTGTAACTCTACCATTAGAAAATACATACCAAATGCTAATCCTAAACAAAATAATGCTATAGCAATTTAAGTTGTGCCCTGACCAAAACATTCCCTAACCTTAACCTGTCATTAAAGACATATTTTTGAGAAATATCTTTTCCAGTTGGTTGCTAGGCTATCAAATTCATATAATGAATGAAAGAAAATTAGCTGTGCCCAGACCAAAACAATCCCTAACCCTAACCTGGCAGTGGGAAATGGGTTTTTTGAGTAAAAATATTTGAAATTAGAAAAATCCTGAGAAAACACAAGACTGTGGAAACATAGAGCTGTGGGATTAGCCTATACAGAGAGCACTTCCCTGTGTCCATCACAGAAAATAATTCCGTGTCCAGAAGCACGGAAAACAATTCCGTGTCCAGGAGCACGGAATTTCGGCAAAATTCGTGCTCCTGGACACGGATTTTGTGCCCTTAACATCCGTGTCCAGGAGCACAGAATTTTTGGAGATCATGTTGCAGCATCTGTCACCACAGTCAGATTTGTGTCACTACTGTTACTACGATTAGAGGGATTTTTTGGGGGGTTGACGGTGGTGGGAGGTGTTTTGTTCTGTTAGTCATACCTTTCCTCTTGTCTCCGGTGATGGTGTATCTTGGGAAGGCCGGCAGGTCTCTCCGGGGGCCCAGCAGTAGGCCGTCTTTCACCCACTGCACCACGCCCGTTTGTCTCAACACCTGACATTTCAGCTGAGCTCGGCCCCCCGCTTGCACAGTCACATTGCGAGGTGGTGACTTGAAAGCTTGCTGTGCCTGCGTACCATGCACTGTGGGAGGGAAATAATTTGAAATTTTGCAATTTGTTAGAGGTTTTACTGAAAGGTGCACTGTGTGGGATGGTGGTTAGAGTAATTATTGCAACTATGCTGCCTATTAAAACCATGGGTGCCGCTAGGGGGGTAAGGATGTTACAAATTCTAAGGGCCCAATTCCAAGGGCCCTTAAGGGGCCCAAAATTCGAATCTTTCATAGGGCCCAAAATTATTGGAGGCGCCCCTATTAAAACTGTGCTGCATTTTGCCAAATTTGATCTTTTCATGGATATTTATTTAATGAATAAACTACCGTAATGTTTACTAGTAGACAAAATTGCAGTAGTTTTGCAGCCAAAATGTTTATATGTCACAATGAATACCTGGGATTTGATGGTTTTGGTAAATATTTGTGAAACTGTAAGATTTGTGAATGGGCAGCATGAATTCTGGAAAGAAACTGCAAAAAATATTACACAATGCACATTTAAGTGTTCCTAAAGTTTTTTTTGTTTCATTGGTCTATAATTCTGCTGAGGACTTTGACACTGGTGTTTAACCTTCAGCAATTGGACATACAGTAGAGACTTATAGGAACATTAACATTTAACATTAGAGGCATTACAAGGTGTTGTTTTCATTATATTGGCAGAACAACAGTGTAGTAACCAGTAACTCTGATGCGGAGCTGCAAACATACCCAAAATGAGTGTAACAACCAACAGTAAACCTCTGGATCCTGGATGTGTTCCACAATACCTCATCCTCCTCGCCCGCTGATGAAACAGATCAGGTTTTCTGTGCCTGAAAAACACATTGGTACATTTATAAGATACTAAAATGATAATGCATACTTACTCTGTAGTGTTTTTTAATAATAGTGTGTGTGATAAAGATTTGCTTCATTGCCTTCTAGTGGGAACTGAAGAGGTCTTATCTGATAATGTAAATAAGCGCCAAGACTTTTAACATTTTCAACCAATCATTCCCTGTGCCATTACCCTCTTCACAAATTATGTTCCCAAGTACAGAACCAACAGGTATGGTGAGGTCTTCGAACAACAAAAGGATTAAAACAAGACAAAAACATCTGGAGAAAATCACCTGAATCTAAAATCTGTCACACAAAGAGTAGCAACCACACACCTGGAAGACACCTGGAAGAAATCAGCAGTTATTCTCTAAAAGGCCATTATGTGATCATCTTACCAGTGGAGTATTTCAGCAGTTTGCAGACACCACTGGTTCTTCCAAACCCTCTGATGGAATGAACCCTCAGGACTGGAGCTTGGCATGCTTCTTGGCCACATAGGGGCATTGTGGACAGAAGTGATGTGAGTAGTCCTGTAGGGTGCAAGTCAAACTCCTACCTCTGATCCTTTCCTGTGGCTTCTGACCTCTTGCTTTGATGTGGTGTCACCCCACCTCCCTGGATTAAAAAATATATATTACCCCCCACTGTCATTCAACACAGAGCAATCGTTAGGCGGCTGGGGAATTGCAAGTGAGAGAAATACTTTTGAATTGTGTTTTTGCAAGATATTAAATTAATACTTTGATCGTTGATGATAGTTGAGCCTTCCATCGTGAGGAAGAAGGACACAGCAAAAGGCGGGAGGAAGTAGTCGCACCCATAATGTGACGTGCGGGGCAGAGACAGTGGGGAGGATCCTGCTACCTTAATGAAAAGTAAACAGTGTTGGTAGTATGTCTGGGTTTTTAAGGCTGAATCATCAGAAATTGACTTAGTGAGGCACTTCAATGTAAACCCCCCCCCCACACACACACACACACACACACACACACACACATCCACACACTGCTTTGTTTAAGTGCAGCAAAGAAGTAACATTTTACACTGATATTTTGATTCATTGAAAACATTTTTTTACATGTTAGGGCAAATTTTAGACAAGAGATGACATCATACTACCTACCATGTACGTGTAGGTAAGTAAAGTCCTTTGTTTTCAGTCATGTATTTATTCATTTACTGGAAAAGGTCAGTGTAGAGATACAAATTCAGGAATTTTGGCAATATCTGCGGAACTCCCTACAGTGTACACCTGACAAAGACCTGAATCTGTATCTCGGCTGTGTGGTCTGTACCTTGGCTGTGTGGTGCCAAGGTGCACATGGTATCTGTATCTCGATCATTAAGAATGGAGGGATTTAGGTGGGGGCTGTGGTACAGTGTAATGCAATGTGGGCAACATTTTTGATGGCCTGGGGACTTCGGTTTTGAATCCTGGGGGCCTGGGGACTGGTTTGAATCCGGCTCGGGCAGATTCAGCCCTTCACTATTTCTACTTTCCTATCGCTCTTCACCTTTCATAATGAAGGCAAAAGCCAAATCTACTTAATGGATAATGAACACCTTGAAATGGTTAAGAGGCATGAACTGAACAGCAAGACTTAAAGATGGCCTCTCAACGTCATTTGATTAATATTGCTGTGTTCCCCATTGTTATTGAATGTGTTACGCGTTGGTCCTGTTTTAAAAAACGTTCTGGTTGCTCTGTTTCAAGCCGTTTTTGAAAGCCAGCAAGGTGGCTTGTGGAGAAACGAGAGGGTGTTCCGTGTTTCTCGTGGAAATGCGTCTCTGATTGGCTCACTCTTCCAGCTCTCGTAGAAATGCGTCTCTGATTGGCTCAGTCCTCCTGTTCTTGGAGCGAATGTAATGGGAAATATCTGACTAAGTGGACAGAATAATGACCTGTCCACACATGTATTAGGCCTACATTAGCCAGGGTTTCCCCCAGCACTTTATTCCTAAGGCGGCCACCTTGACAAGAAACACCTACCACCTTGACTAGGTCCCCTGAAAAGATAAAGTTGTCACGTTGTGAATGTAATTTCTAAAGTTGCTTAGCCAAAAAAAAAAAAATACTTCAAAATTTCTGGGGGAACCACTGATAGGAATGCACGTTTGCATCCATTTGTATATAGACACTTCTTTGATTGATTTGAGAATGCATGGAACTATTTGAAAGCTGTTTCTGACATATTTGGAATCCCATCTCTGCAAGATATTTAAGTCAAAGTATGGAAGCACTCATTTATACTCATCAGAATGACCCTGATGTAACCTGTTTATGATCGATTATCTTAGCCAGGTTTCATGGTTTTACCTCCGCCAAGGAGGTAATGTTTTCGGTCGCATTGGTTTGTCTGTCTGTCTGTTTGTTTGTTTGTTTGCATAACTCAAAAAACAATCAACTGATTTGGACGAAACTTTGTGGAGTTGTTAGCAATGGCCCAAGGAACAAGTGATTAAATTCTGGTGGTGATCCAGATCACGAACCGGAACCAGAACTTTTTAAAGATTCTTTCAGCAGGATAACTCAAAAACGAATCAACTAATTTGGACAAAACTTTGTGGACTTGTTAGTATTGACCCAAGGAACAAGTGATTAAATTCTGGTGGTGATCCAGATCATGAACTGGAACCAGGACTTTTTAAAAGATTCTTCACCATTGCTGTCCTATATATCTAGACGCCCCTAGTGACCAGGAATTGAATTGCGGGGACTCCACAAAAAGAATGCAGAAAGACATAGGGTGTAACATAGTCAAATGTATCAAGCAGCTTCCTTGGCGAAGGTCTGCGCTCTCTGAGTGCTTCTAGTTTTAATATATTATTGGAAATCTTAGCTGCCCCTTGTTTAAACAATATGCATGCCATCCAATAACGGCTTGACCGGAGCAGAGATCCACTTTCCCATGCAGTTTATGGTCTTTTCGGTTGCTTTGGATAAAAAAGGCAGCTGTATAATGTACCCTATTGTTCATACATTAAAACTGAAATTGAAACCGATTAAGCTGGGATGGCAGTAAAACGTCTGTTGGGGGTAGTGTGGTGTTCTAAAACTACTTTTTACTGCTGTAGAAAAAGTCTAATCTTTTGGGGGAGGGGTTGCAGTTCTGCCAGTTTTTATAATCCCCTTTTGAAATACACATTTTATAATTAGCTAATTAATGGTTGGATTTCTTATAACCCCACTGACACACTGATTAAAGCCGAGCAGAATACAGAGCCCATATAGGCTACAGTGCACATACTGTTAAATGATGAAAGTACCTTCATATAACCAAAAGGAAAAAAATGGGAAAAAACCTTAAGATATAAGCCTACAACCCGATGCAACAGCTTACACAATGCAATGGGACGTAGAATGTTGCCTTTGCAAGAAGAAAAGACGACACAGTTCCATTCATCGTCCTCCACAGCCTGACCCCTCCTGACCTCTCCATTTCCAACTACTTTGTAGAGCTGTGATGCTGGTGAATGACTCGATTCTTTTGAACAGGTTTAGACGTGAATGATGTGAGCCGAATCCGAGCTGAGAGCTACAATTTTTAGTTTTTTTCTGTTCGTTTTTCATTTGTTTAGAACATGTGACCTTCAGGTGCCTATTTAATTTGGGGGTAAAAACACAAGTGTCTGCCTCAGACAGGGGCAAAAACATTTTTAGAAGGAAAGGGACAATCAGTTGTTGTTTGGACAAATTGACTTAGAGGTGGAGTGAAAAAAATGCTATCTTCATAACACTGAATAAATAATAATAATAATAATAATAATAAAATCATTCAAAAGAGCCAGTTCTTTGAACGGTTCTTTGAAAGGTACGAGCCACTATGATCCGGATCCCGTCAAAGAGCCATACATCTCATCTCTACTCTCTGTTTCCAACTACTTTGCCTCTGCCGGCAGAGAGCTGGGAATTTGCCCACATGGTGTCTGACTGTGCCCATAGGCTGCAACAGCAGGGGGTGGAGAAGGAAAAAAGGATGCAGTGTGTT
The DNA here is from genome assembly GCF_034702125.1 of Engraulis encrasicolus. Classification (NCBI taxonomy): domain Eukaryota; kingdom Metazoa; phylum Chordata; class Actinopteri; order Clupeiformes; family Engraulidae; genus Engraulis; species Engraulis encrasicolus. The sequence continues at coordinate 55,787,973 of NC_085861.1, read as the reverse complement.
TTATCCTTTTGTTTCAAAGGCACTTTTATTTACCATGAAAGATGGAACTAGGGTGTTCTTTTCAAACCGTGAGAGCTGGCGCAGCTTGTATGGACATGCATTGCTGAAAAAAAGACATAGAAAGAGGAACAAGCCATGATGTCTAGTACCGTAGGTCACTCACCCCTCCAAGACTGACTTTTCTACATGAAAATAAATTCTCTCTACTCACATTGTTTCCACCCATGGAAGAGCTGCCTGAAGTGTCTTTTGAGTAGGCCTAGACTATATCTTACAATGATTTTAGTATACTATTTAGAGAGTGACATGTTAGGACATAATGAATGTTGAACTATACCACTGTACATGGTAGGCCTATAGGCCTATATTTACAAAGTGTTACAATTGAATTGGAGAATTGAATGACATTTTTTATTACTTGGTGCCATAGGTATCTGCGGTTAACGTTTCAAAATGAAAACAGCAGAATCAGAAAATGGTCAATTTAACAAAGTGGAAGAGCATAGGAACAAGAGACGTTTCTGTGAACTTGTTCATTGTTCAATCGGGTGAAATAGTTTGTACTTCGTGTCAGCATGAAGTGGGTGGGGGGAGAATTGAGCCATTGCTGTGCAATGCATCTCCTTCCACGCGGGAGATGTGCTGCTAGGACTGAACGTTGAAACAGCAGCCCGCGTGCAGTGTTGTAAGCCAGTGCAATTACATGCCTGTCGCTACCACTGAAGTCGGCGCATGATTGGGTCTCCGACTCTCCGCATCTCAACATAGACAAGAGTCATAAAAATAAATCTTACTTCCCGCGCAGCTGGGTGCACCTACTCCCGGACTAAGTTAAATATGCCATGAAGGATTGGTAAGGTGGACAAAAAGAAGGCAAAACGGACGAGGAATTTGTTGTCCCTTTTGTTGCAGAAATAGAGGACTTCTCCGCACTCTAACGCATTGCAGCATGGGACACCGGACTCTACGAAGAAGAGGCACTCTGAATAGTTTGCAAATGACGAACACCAAGATACAGGAGCAATTTCATTGACACCAGTGTAAGCAAGCCTGTGCAAAACTACAGTTGGGGGCTGAAAAATAAAGATTGAAGCCCAACATACCGTAAATGAAACGCGCGTAAAAGCTTTACTGACAGCCGCAGGGCACCCGATTCCACGCCAAGTCGGTACTTCGCATTGCTGCTGACTAAGCGAAGTGGAAATGATGAAATTCTGGCTCATCGTTTGCCTCATTGGAACAGGTAAGACAGCCAATAACACAATTTTAACTTAACAGCACAGGCTTTTTTGGCTATTGTATTGTATACAGCGTCTCTAAGCGTCAAATCTTGCGATTTGAAGGCATAAAATCGGACGCGGATGGGTGTGCGGTAAAGCTTGTTATCTGACTTTACATGAAGTTTGGTCTGTCCGGAAAAGGATGCTCATCAGTAGCCTACAAAATAAACGCGACCCCGCGGTTTGTTTTTACCGTAGGCTATTCCTATTCTGACCGCGTTAATCGGAGGTTATTGAAAACGGACAGGCGAATGCATGCACAACACGCGCCCTCAACTTACGGGCATCTTAAACGTTCAACACTCCCCAAACATGCGAAGAATTACAATGCCGTTTTGCAATAAATGAACTGCCAACATGACTAGAGTGAGCTATTTCATATACGAACACCCACGAATGGTTCGAAAGATTTTTGAGCCAACGTGCTTATCAAGTGTTGTGCGTCAGCTGTCAATAAAACAAACACGTCAATTACAATAAAGAGCCTTTGTAACATAGGCCCTATAACTGGGTATATTATCCTACTGAACACGGCACATGCATGCCTATCTGAAAACAGTGGATAGATCTGTTCCTAGTCTTGGGAAAATTCTGTCACATCCATGCAGCTGCACAGAACTCATGGACGTGTCACTTTTCTTCTACAGCTCAAATCCGGAGGTTCATCCTAAGGTCTGTAGGCTGCAGGCTATAGTTTTAGGCTGCACGATTTTGCAATTGTAAACTTTTTTCCCATTTAATCGTTCTGAAGTTTGCATTATTTCTTGAAGTGTTAGAGCATTTGTCAAAAACTGAGAACGACACACTCTCCTCAAACTACAGGATAGCCTATATGATATTTGACTTCAGGATATTGGACTACTTTGATGTGATATTCTATTGTCAAAGACTGTAGAGATAAAATATTTTGGGCAGGGCTGTTTTTAATATAGAGAGAGATGAAAAAGCTGGTCATGGTCGGATAGCATTACAGACTCCAAAGCAATTGAAATGTAAATAGCCCACATTGAAACAAATATTGTGGCTGCTGTGACCAGAAAATAAAATAGAGTTTGGCTTGAAGAGATGTACTGGAAACCAATCAGACCAATAACTCAGGTTATCAAGGCCGGTTAACGCTCAAGTTAGATATGGCTGCTGCCTAGGGGCCCCCACCTGCCAGGCCCCACTTGGCCAAAGGGTGGGAAAACAATAATTGGAGAAATGTAACAATATTGATAACTTAGTGTGCTGGGTCTGGTAGAGATTTAAATCTGAATATTACTACTCTTGAGTTGGAATTATGAGGCCGTCTATGAAATGTTATTATGGAATTTGCCTTCCTATCCGAGAGACCTATACGGCAACCTGCAACCTAGGGGCCCCGGGCCTTCTAAATCCTAAGTGTCAAAAAAGTGTCATGACACAGTCATGGATAATTCATAAACAAATTGTCAATGTCAGAAACATCTTTATAGTCATAAGGAGTTGATATTGTTTGGGCTACCTTTACCATAACCGAATGTCACTTAATGACAACAGTCATAAAATGTTAATGACATTGACATAAGGTTTATGACCCGTGCATGACTGTGTTACGACACTGTTATCTCATACCTATGTTTCTGGTTTCGAGTAAAGTCATTTTCTCAATAATATTCCAAAAGGAAAGGATTGGATGTCATCATTTGTAAAACATCACATATGTTTGTGCTCGCCAAATCAGCCAATCACGAAACAATCAAGATCACAATCAAGAACCAAACACACAGTTTTAGACGGCACACTGAATTTCAATTAACTGGAGAATTTGGTGGTTGACATGCAGTCTTCCTTCTTTCTAAAGTTCAGAAACAGCAGCCCCACAGCCCTCTGCTTTAGAGGACTCTGTAAGGAAAATAACGGTGGAATTAACAGCTTACATGAATGCTAAAATGCCCTTAGAAATAATTTTATTACCTATGACCTGATAATATAAGATGAAAACCTTTGTAGGGAAAATGGAAGACTTGGGGGCACTTTGGATTGATATTCTGTTAAAATTAAAATGGTTAAACACTTGAACTGTTCGAAGTCCCAAAATGACATTGCATTACATTGCACTTAGCTGACACTTTTTTAATCCAAAGTGACTTACAGTTATTTACAGGATATTGGTTGCAGTGCAATGTGGGGTTAGGTGCCTTGCTCAAGGGCACTTTAGCCATGGATGGAGGTGTAGGGAGAGGTGGGATTCGCTGGGAGCTGGGACCCCATTTTGGATCTACAAATATTTTCGTGACTGGGGTCATGACCCCCAGTTTGAGAACCACTGCTGTACACAAGCAGTGCCTCACTTTTTGTCAGTACTAGATTGTTCTTTAGTGCTTGCCTTAAGACAGAGAAATCCCACAGAACATTAGGGGTGACATAGGAGGGAAGACACTCTTTTGGGTGCTCCATTAATTGAATTGGTAGTAGTGGGTACAGGGGCTTGAAAAGAACAGACAGCCTGCCTACTGGCGGCAGGTGCTCCTGGCGCAATGCTGATGTGGAAACAAAGGACTAAGTCATTTGTATTTCTATAGCAACTGTAAAGAGAACAGGAGTTGATCCAGAGTGGTTTACAATATCAGCAGGGATTTGCTTTGTTATTAAAAATTGGTTGAGGAAGTACCAGGCTTTCTAATACTTCTTGATTAGAATAAGAACGGGTGGAAGATTGAATGATGCCTCTGTGACCATATTGAAAGTCTGCCATGTTGACAGCTTTGGCATCGGAAAGCTAATAATGTTCACTATAGAGTAATAATAATAATAATGATGATGCATTTTATTTAAAAGCGCCTTTCAAAACACCAAAGGACACTGTACAGAGAGAAACAAAAATAAAAACCAGACACATAAAGCCTATTATAGAGAGTAGGCCTATTATAGATAATATCAGCACACAAGATGTGGTCCATATCCGTCAACCCGTTTAAAAGTTATTGCACAAACAAAAACACTGACGAAGGGATGGACATGTCAGCCAACACGGCCAGCAGCTTTGGTGGGCGGAGCCATCATTTCAAAAGAAATACATTAAAATAGCCTACGATAACAAATGAAGAACTTTGGAAAAGGGTCGGGACGAAACAGTTGTACTAGATTAGATTAGATTACTGTATAATATACCTGTATATATATAGTATGTAGCCTATACATTAATCATCCTAGTAGAGGGATATTCCATTGTTACAGATGCCTGAAAAAACATGCAAACATACTTTTGTTGAGTCTGTATGTCTTTCAGTGTCTATTAATATTTTTGTTTTCATGTTATATGGTCTGTGAAGCATATTTGAGTGTCTAGAAACGCGTTATACAAAACCGATGTATTATTATTATACTATTATTATACAGCAAACACACACATGCAGACAAAAATACAAAACAAAGTGTACATGTACAGGTCAATGACGTTTTCTTGGGCTCAAAGGTCAGGTGGTACAACCACAGCTAATTCCCAAAAATTAATTAGTAATTGCTAATTGAAGTACTGCAATGAATAAGCTTCTTAGATAATCCACTAAAAACAAAAAATCCACACAATAAGCCATACAATAGTGGCATTAGCTGTGGTAGCACTACCCTGACGTCTGCTACTACTAAAACGTTTTTTGACCCGTACACATACATGAGAAAACAAGTATAGTTTGGCACCGCATCATTAGCGAAGCAGTGGAACCAACTGTTGGCATTTGTTATCGGCCAGCATAAGCCATGTCATCACCTTATTACATTACATTACATTTAGCTGACTTTTTTTTATCCAAAGCGCCTTACAAATATTACAGAGTATTGGTGACAGTCCTTGGAGCAATGTGGGGTTAGGTGCCTTGCTCAAGGGCACTTCAGCCATGGATGGAGGTGTAGGGAGAGGTCACCTCTGTAAATAAGTTAAAAGCTATATCCAAGCTAAACTTCATAACTCAAAAGATTTATGCGTTTGTTTGACGTGACTGATGGTAGGGATGTATGATGCTAGTGATGGATGGAGTGTAACAGTGCAGCTTACCTTGAGACCACAGAGCTAACGCTAGCAAGCGTCTTCCTGGACGTTCCCCAAAGTACATTCACATAGTGGCCATGTAAGGCCAAGAGTCTGTGCGCACCTTAGTGGTGCATACCGGCCCCAAACGCTGGCCAAACAGGCCCCATCGTGCCAGCAGGCGCCTCCAATGTTCACCTGTTCCCAAGGTCTCTGTAACTGGCTCTCCCCTGTGAGCCATTGACCTAAGACTCTTGAAGGCCCAGGGGACTCAAAGGTTAGGCAGCATCCACGTGTGGTGGGGAAGTGTTAGTGTGCTGTCAATACTAAGTGAACTCCTGACGCCTCGCTAAGCCCCCCACAATTGAAAGAGAAAAACAAACAGATACACACAGATGGAGGCAGGCCCATTCAAAAACATGTGTTTTGTACCCTAACGGTGGATGACTTGGGAAATGATGAGGTGTCATTTACATTCACTATTTAGGACAATCAGTGGAAAAAATGCCATTTCCATAATAATTTGGAACATAGTGTTATCCACTTTATGCGTTTATTGCACTCGTTTTGTGTGAGTTAAATTCTGTGGCCAGGAACTTAGGCTCTCTGAATTATTCACACATGTAGGCCCCCATGTGTTAGTATTTATATCAGATGTTGCCTCAGCAGGTACAGTAAGTCTCCTGGGATGACTTTACATGCTACCATCTGAAGTGTGAATGCCGATCTGATTCTTTTTGTTTATCAATTTGATTTCATTGACATAATTTTGTGCAGCTGCTATACAACCCAGCAAACCAAGGTTTATACAGACGGTTAACTCTGTTGATAATATCTAAACGTTAGTGATGGGGTAGCCATGGACTAATGGTTAAGGTCATGCTTTAGATCAAAGGGTTGTAGATTTGAATACCAACTTTGCTCCATGGCTGAAGTGCCCTTGAAGGTGCCTAACCCCACATTGTTACAGGGACTGTAACCAAAACCTGTCAGTTGCTTTGGATAAAAGTGTTAGCTAAGTGTAATATAATGTTATATAATGGTATGGTTTGTCTCATGTGTGGGAATGTTTCTTGTATTATCAGTATTTTTTTCTGTGGACTGAAGCACTTTGAGTCAGCTGTGTGGTTGTGATAAAGGTGCTATAGTGTCTACAATAATTGATTCGACAATGCATTGTGATGCGGGGCATGGATGATTCAGCTTCGATTCTATAGTTGCCATTATCGTTGCAGCATATTTTTTTTCAAGTTTCAATTACTTCCGTGGGCATTTCAGGAGGAAATGAACTTTAAATTACTGTAAATTAAAGCTCTTCAAAGCACTGACAAACTGCTGGAGTGATACACAAAACGACTGCAATTCAGTATCTCACTGCTTGTATGCCCTCAAGACAAAAATTTGCCTTGGTAGAATTTTCATGAATTACAAATGCATTGTAGAATTGGACTGAATCGATTTGAATCGAATGCTTACCTCACGAATCATAATCGAACCGAACCGAATTGTGAGGACAGTGACAATGCACACCACTATATACTGCGTGTGTGTGTTTGTGTGTGTGTGTATTCTCACATGAAGCCTGGACAATTGACAGCATACAGCAGCCTCCAGAGTTGGGATGTGAATGTGGGGAATGTGTATATTGTATGTGTGTACCTATCAGTGTTAATTTCGTCAACCATGAGTATGACTAAAATATTTCGTCAATGCCCTTTTTTGATTTTCGTCATTTAGACTAAGACTAAGACTAAATTGGGAAGGCAATGACTAAAATATGACTAAGACTAAAATTGATTTTCGTCATTGTGACTAAGACTAAGACGAAATTTTAAAAAGCTAACGAAATTAACACCGGTGTTCAATAAAATTTAGAAAAAGAGAGCCAGTGTGTGAAGAAGGTTTATTCTGTACAGTCAATATAATAAACTTTATTGCAGACACATGTCCATATCACACACCATACAGTATTCAATACTCAATACAAACAGTATAAATAGTAAAAAAACAAAAACAAAAACAAAAAAGAAAAGACAAAAAAAGAAGGACATATTTAAAAAATATACAGACTATTGCACCAATGCCTCCTTAGCCTAGAGGTAAATCTGTAGCTACTTTTGGTGGGATTGACTAGAGCCTGAATTATGCTATTCTCTGACCTATCCAGGCGATACATAAAACTGGACATCAGCTGTCTTAAGAGTGCCTCAAAGGTTGGCACTCTATTGGACACAAACAGCTGACTAGCACTGTGCCACCTAGGGACCCTAAGCAACAGCCTCATTGCATCATTGTATGCTACCTTGAGTCTATGCATACTTGTTTGCTTAAAGCAAGACCATAATTGAGCAGTGTACAATGGAGTAATGTAGGTTGTAAACAGGGAACACTTCACAGTATCAGAGCACATAGAAAACTTACGTAAAAGCATGTTTGCTTGAGCATACATTTTACAGCGCTGTCTATAAATATCTTTGTCATCTGTCCAGTTATCAGATATGACATGTCCAAGATACTTTATTTCTTCACATACAGCAAGTGGACTATCTGACAGATAGAAGGTAGGGAAAGTTGATTTCCTATCACCAGCACTTCTAACAATCATGATATTGCTCTTCTTAGCATTATACTGTATGTCATAATCAGAGCCATACTGAGAGCACACCTTCAGCATCTGCTGCATCCCAGCACTATAAGGACATAGCAGAACAAGATCATCTGCATACATAAGATGATTAACAACAGTGTTACCAACAAGGCAGCCAGTTTGTACTCTATTTAACTTATCTGACAGTTCATCCATATAGACATTAAATAATATAGGAGATAAAATCCCTCCTTGTCGCACTCCATTACTAACAGAAAAGGGAGCATATATGATATATGTTAAAAAGAGAAGCCGTGTTCGGAGAGGTTTATTCTGTACAGTCAATGATATATGTTAAAAAGAGAAGCAGTGTGTGGAGAAGTTCTATTATGTACAGTGTTGACTAAAATTACTAAAATGACGAAAATTGACTAAGACTAAAATTGATTTTCGTCATTTAGACTAAGACTAAGACTAAATCAAAAAAAGCTGACAAAATTAACACTGGTACCTATGTATGTGTATTTTGAAAGCACTTTGAGTCAACTTCATAGTTGTGATACTGTGCTATATAAATACATGTTGTATTGTATATAAATGCATTTTGACTTAGAGATTTTAAAAATATATATTATTTGTTCCAGCAACGGATGCAGCATACTTCTCTCAGCAGCCAGAAGATAGGACAGTAGTGGTGGGTCAGTCGGTGACTCTCCCATGTGTCATCGTTGGCTATGAAGGCATGGTGCAGTGGACCAAAGATGGGCTTGCCCTCGGTGGAGAGAGAGATCTGCCTGGTATGATAATATAAGATCAGATGAGATAAGATCACATCTTTATTGTCTGCACTGCAAAAAATGAAATCTTAACAAGCATATTTTACTAATTTCAAGGAAAAGGCATCTAGTCATAGCCTAGTAAACTAGCGCCACCCGCTGGCGGACAATTTTTTTTTAACCTGCGACTGGTCTAGCCTTGATCCATATAGCAGTGAACTGCCAAAATGCCCTGAAATTGGCAAACCAATCACAACGCAGAGATGTGTTTAAAACCTACAAGTTTTTATGGGAGTTGAGTAGGTCTAGCTTCTCTCTGTGTTTGATTTTTTTCTGTTTGAAAGAAATATAGGCTACTGTATATAATATAATGTACCCGTATATGCATGTCTTGCAGGTTGGAGAAGATATTCCCTGGCAGGTGACCAATCGCTAGGAGAGCACAGCTTGTTAATTCATTCAACCGAGTTGACAGACGATGCCGTCTACGAGTGTCAAGCCACACAAGCAGGAATACGATCTCAGCAAGCAAGACTGACCATCTTAGGTTAGGAAAACATATACTTTGAAATAGATTTTTTATGGTATAGGCAAAATGTTACTTTCTATTGTATTGTAATGGAATACTTAAAAAGTTGAGTCTTTTTACTGTGTTTTGGTGGTCATACGTAGCTGGCCCCTGCAACTACACTCAGGGGGTTGTGGCGTTGCAACAATGCTAAGGGGCCCAAAGTGTGCCAAGAAAAATTCCCCTACACCATAACACCACCGGCCTGAAATGTTGCTACAAGGCAAGATGGTGCCATGTTTTCATGGTGTCGACACCAAATTTTGACCCTACTGTCCACATGTGGCAGCAAAAATCAAGAGTCATCAGACCAGGCAATCGTCTATTGTCCAATTGTGGTTAAATTGTGATAATAGTAGCCTCAGTTTCCTGTGATTAGCTGACGGGAGTTGCACACTAGGCTGGTACTAAAATATGTATTAATCCACTAAGGCAATTGACAGTAAATAAGAGAGAAAAAAACTGTGTCGTTTAATTGTATTGTGTAGTCCCACCAGAAGAACCATTGGTGGAGGGAGCACCGTTACTCCGACTAAGAGCCCACAGTCCGTACAATCTTACTTGCCAGGCCAGGGGGGGCAAACCTGCTGCCGAAATCATATGGTATCGGGATGGAGAGATCCAGCACACCTCTTTCTACACCAAGGTAAAGGCCACAAATGTAAACAATAACAATTGTGTGTGAATGCGATGATGATATCTGTAGCCTAACACATGAAACAGAAAATTGTCTTTGTAAGTGATGAGCTGAATATTTTCAATTATTTATGGCCATGAAGCATTTAATTTGAATTCAGGAACATACAACTTTCTAGGTAAAAAGGTGATCTTACAAGATAAGAGAATATTTATTTGTCATATACTGTACATAGAGACACTTCGTGTCACATGTACTGAAATGAATGCCCGGTGCCAAACAAGTGTGCAAAAGAAAGGTGTGTGTGTGTGTGTGTGTGTGTGTGTGTGTGTGTGTGTGTGTGTGTGTGTGTGTGTGTGTGTGTGTGTGTGTGTGTGCGTGCATTCAGTCAAATCAATTCAATCAATCAAATCAAGTATAGTCTCCTGGATTTCTTTATGACATGTTGTGTGTTGTTTGTCCATGTTAAGTCATTTTTGATATGAACCCCAAGGTAAGCTCTACACCAGTGGTCACCAACCTTTTTATGCCCGAGATCCCTAACCTCTGCCTAGATGGCTAGCAAGATCTATCTCTTGAAGTGTTGACAGAAATAAAAATCCAGTCAAGACCGTTTCACGCTGAGGCTTTCAATTTAGCCTTATTTTAGTTTATTAAGATTATTATCAGTATCTATCAATATCTATATACTAGTACCTAGTAATTGTATTGCTATGGGAGTCAATGTGATGGCTATGATGACTGAACATGTAGGCTCTTATTGTATTGACCCAAATATAAGGTGACCCTGAATAAGATCAGCCCCCCCTCCCTTTCAGATTAGGTTTTGAGGCAAAACAAAAAGGTTTTTGAAAACTACGTTTTGTTTCATATAGAAAAGTATTTATTGCAAATTCTGATTTTGTTTAGTTGGAAAAGCTGAGGCTTTTGTTTTCTCACATTTAAATAGAACATGCACATTACATATTATAATTTGCATTAACACTTAAGAGAACAGATAGCAACTCAGAGACCCTTTCTTTCCCTTTCTTTCTTTGCTCACATCTGCGTGGTGACAGGTGCCAGTAGGCTACTGGGCAGTCCTGTGTGTGACGCAACATTCCACCAGATACACTCGCAAAGCTTAGGTAGGCAACCAGTTGGTCACAGATAGGCTATCGTGCAGATTATCCAAATGCTTTGTTGATGGCAACATCTACCCTGCAACTGTCTTGAGAAATCTCCGTTCATTTTCTATATCCGGAAGTATTCCGTTGGACTGACTAAACCGAATGCGTCAAAGGTGATTGAGAAGTTGTGCTGCACCTTCGTTCCTGCCTGCGCTGTCCTTCAGCACCACCACGTTATCAGTAGACGTCCGATTAGCTTTCAATACGTGCCATGGGAAAAACTCTCGCCATTATCCTGTGTTGTTGCACTGTTGTGAGGGCTATCACCAAATATTTTAGGTAAGGTCAGAACATTATTTTGGCAACGAAAAAAAGACTTACTCCCTCTTTTTGGCTGCACTGCACATGGTCTTAACAGACTCGCTGTTTGTAAAAGGCTTCTTGTGTTTCGACAAAATGGTGTCTCTGATAGTGCTTGTGGCTGATGACACAACAAATGCACACTTTTCTTTCACGAGAGCAGGGCTCTAAATTAATACTAGCCAACTGGCCAAATGCTGGTGAAATTTCACTTTGTCTGGTAAAAAAGACCCGATTGCTAGCCACTTTGACCCATTAGTGAGAGTGTGTTTAGCTGGTAAGATTTCATTTACTAGCCATTTTGACCGGTGATTAAAAATGATAATTTAGGGCCCTGCATGAAAGTTAATAGGAATTAATAGGAATTCCTCCTCTCATTCTTGATGAAAATTGTATGCTTTCGGGTTTCGGCTTCATCAACAACTTTATTGCACGCAAGACTCTCGCCATGACGGCGCTCAAAGACGATAGGCAGCAGGAGATTTTTTTTTAAGGCAGAAAGAAAATGACCCTGTAACACGAGGGGAAAGCTGTGGTGCTATTATTGCAACGGAATATACAAACCCCAACTCCGATGAAGTTGGGACGTTTGGTAAACAGTGAATAAAATCAAAATGCTATCATTTTCAAAACATTCAATCTATTCATTAGATGGAGAATAGTGAAAAGACAACATATTAAGTGTTAAAACCGAGAAAAAATATTGTTTTGGGGGACATATGTACTCATAAAATAAATCCAACACGTCTCAAAAGAGTTGGGACGGGGACAATAAATGGCAGCAAATGTCGAGGAAGACTAAAAACAAAACAAAAGACAACACTAAACAGTTAAATACATTAACCGATGAGATGATTTTATATAAAAAACAGTGTTAATTCCTATCTTGGACATGATTTCACCAGCTTAAATGGTGGGTGTATTCCTTGTCATGTTTTGCAATGTTTTCCTTTCTGTAGTGCTTACAGTGTGACAGGTCTTGACCAAAAACCCACCATTTTATCACCTGCTGGTCCTTATGATGGAGCCAAACTTTTAAAACATAGTAGAGAATGCAATTTGACCTTACTATGTGGCAGTAATCGAAGATCTCCCTTCAAAATATAATGCATGAGTGGCTTTTCATGCTGTTTAAAACCCATTTATACCATTCAGCACTGTATTTAACTGTACAGATGAGTGAGAACATCTTAACCAATGCACTACTGCACCCGCATGCCATCATGGAGGCTGACTTTTGAAGTTAGCACTAACACAAGTTGGATGGTCCATTTTCACTGTAGCACAGGATGTGCAATGCTCTATTATTGTCAAAAAGAATGGACTTCTACAACTTCTGCTGACTTCTGTAAGCAAAGGATAGTTTCCCATGTCTTCTGGGTTTATTTCAAGTGAGCTCAGGTGCTTAGGAGAATGTTACACCCCTGTATCATTTGCACGCATTAAGCATTCTTAATATAGTCTATTTTCAATAGCTCTAGCACTCCAGGAATTAGAGTGAGACTACAGCCAATATATATTTCATGATGTCATGAACCTATACAATGATTTTATTAACAAAAATATGTCTTATATACACTCAATCGTGGTAAATCAAAGGGAATTCAAAAATGTATGTAATAACTATGGTAATTATTCCCTTTGCATCTTTAATTCTGAGTGACTCAGCCTCTCTGTGATGATCTTATACCTGGACACCTATATTGTCCGTCAGTACAATTCATTTTGATATGTTCTTCTTTGTTGTTTTATCTTATTTGGATGTTTACTAAATTTCACTGATCCCCGTCCCAGCTCTTTTGAGACGTGTTGGATTTATCAAATTAGAAATGAGTACATATGTCCCCCAAAACAATATTTTTTCTCGGTTTTAACACTTAATATGTTGTCTTTTCACTATTCTCCATCTAATGAATAGATTGAATGTTTTGAAAATGATAGCATTTTGATTTTATTCACTGTTTACCAAACGTCCCAACTTCATCGGAGTTGGGGTTTGTAGACGCAAATATGAACGCAAATCAGATAGGCTACTGCAGTGTATTTCAATATTTCTATAGACTATCATCCAATTTCTTTCCTCCTGCCCCATGATCGACTGGGAAAGCCTGGTTGATCGTGATCGACGGGTTGGTGACCCCTGCTCTATACCATCTCAACAGGTTGTTTACTGACGGAAAGTGGAGTGTAGTTTCATCTCTTTTTCCAAAAGTCCACCACCATTTCCTTAGTCTTACTGACGTTTTGTGCCAAGTTGTTGTGCTGGCACCACTGTGAGATGTTATCAACTTCATTTACTGATATCAACTGAGAGAAGTATTATAGAAACACATAATTGTTGAGATTAGTACTTTAAAAAAAAACCTTTAGACACATTAGACATTAGCAGCAACATAGCTGCTGTACCACTTCATAAAACATCTTTTCAGCTTCAGCTCACAGTGGTGATTTGCCAGCAACTGCTGTAAATTAAACATAAAGTCTAGAGTCTGTAGACACAGGTGAGCCAGGGTCCCCCCCCCCTCCCCCCAACACCTAATAGCCTAGTTAAGGTGGTCCCCTTGACAACAAACAGCTACTACCTTAGCTAGGTCCTTCAAACGATTTGGAAAAAAATATATATATATATTAGATAAAAAATAATAGATAAGCTATTTATTACTATTTATTTATTGACTTTAAAAAATCATATTCCATATGTAACTGTACAACATAGCCTGTGAAATGATGATGATGATGGGAAACAGGGTGAACTATGTCTTAAAATATGGCCTTCAATGCCACTGTTGAGCTAAATGCCTTAATGGGTGTGTTAATAGGCAATTTAGTGTCCCGATTATGACATGGGATGCCTACAATGTTAAATCTGCTTTTTATAGACCCTAATGGATGACGGCAAGAGAGAAATTTCGGTGAGTCTACTGCCCATTGTACCTCAAGACGCGGATTCTGGACGCACATACACCTGTCGTGTGCTAAACGCTGCAGCTCCTGCTGGAAGGCAGACTTCAGTCACATTAAGTGTTCAGCGTAAGTTTAGAATTTTTGCTAATTTTTCAGTCGCTGTTATGATGTCACAAGCAGTTTTTTTTTTAAATCAGAGGCCGTTTCCCAATGTCTAGTGTGCGTTCTTCGAAGTGTATCAGCCTTCGTAATCATGCCTAGTGATTGGATACTCTTTGGTGAACTCTGCGGAGTATCCAATCACTGGGCGTGACTAATTAGGCTGACACACTTCCAAGGCTCATACACTTGACTTTGGGAAGTTCTATGGGATTTGCAGAATGTTCAAGTAAAATTCTAGAAGAAGTGAGGGGAAATCCTTACTCCTCAAAGGGTTAATGTTCAATGAACCGTGTTTCAAAATAAAGTATATTCTTCTTACCTGAAATGGGTTCATAACGACCTGTCTCGTCTTCGGACGTGGCCACAATCGGCAATGCGCGCGGGCCCAAATGTGTTAACATTAGCTTGGCTTAGCCAGCTGTAATGAAAGGCGTAGTGACACATTCAGAGCACTTCGACTTCGGCGCATTGGTATCTTCACTCCTAGTCCTCTCGCACGAAGGGGGAGGGGGAAAGGGGGGAATTTGGAGTGAATATATCAATGCGCCTAAGTCAAAGTGCTCTGAATGTGTTGGTACATCTTTCATTACAGTGTCATTTCTAGATATCTAGATAGGACATTTTGTGCAACTACTTTTTGATCGGTTAACTAATTATAAAGGGTGTTAAAATAGGGAACATGTGGAACAATTTGGTCACTTTTAACTTGAGGCACCCAATGCTCCCCAAGGCAAAGCTGTGCCAAGCTAATGCTAACGCATTTGTGCCATGCGTATTGCTGACTGTGGTCAAGTCTGAAGATGAGACAGGTTGGGATGAACCCATCTCAGGTAAGAGAAGAACATACTTTATTATTGAAACACGGTGGACTGTTCCTTTAAGTGTTCAACGTTAGTTTAATTAAGGCCTATTTCAAGACCTACAGCATGAAAGGAATGCTTCACTTCATTTTCCAACTGTAGGCCTAACTCAAAACTAACAGTAAGAATTCTACTGATGCAAAAATAGTACTATTACTACTAACGCTCATGATGATAATAATATTCATCTTGAAATTATTAATGAAAATGATAAGAGGAAATGAAAAAGGATTGTTCTTTTTTTTCCTTCATCAAGTATTTATCACTAATTATTTTACTTAAAGACTCTTTGCTTACGGTAATAACTTACATCCACATGGACGTAATTTCCCTTTTTCAGACCCACCATCTGTGAGATTATCTGTTCAACCCCAGACGGTCTTGGAGGGATCGAAAGTTACATTCATCTGTTCAGGATCTGCTTATCCTGAGATCACAGGCTACAGGTAAACAGGAGCAGATCAGTGTTTTTAATCATGTATATTTTTTCAAAAATCAGGTTTAATTCTTGACATCATGTAGTGTTTAATGTGATCATAATGTAAGCAGCATATTTTTGTATTGTTAATAGTATATGTTTCTATTTGAATTGTCTTTTGGGGCCATGAAAGGAGGACAGCTCACTGTACAGTT
This sequence comes from Engraulis encrasicolus, assembly GCF_034702125.1. NCBI lineage: Eukaryota > Metazoa > Chordata > Actinopteri > Clupeiformes > Engraulidae > Engraulis > Engraulis encrasicolus. The sequence continues at coordinate 55,772,106 of NC_085861.1, read as the reverse complement.
GATGATTCTGATGAAAATGCAGTGCGTGTCGGCGGGGGGGCGGGGCGCTTTCAGACACTTGCCTTACGTGTTGGAAATGAAAGATGAACATTCGTATTTACTAGATCAATTTAATGAAACCCTGCAGAAGTTTTCATTTGTCACTGAACACAGCAAGGGAGGCCAACACAGATTTGTTTTTATGTGGGGTCTGCATTTTATGAATGTCATTGTGGATCTTGAGACTGGCTCGATTTTTTTTTAGATTACAGTAATAGATTACAGTTTTTGAAAGGAAGTTTGTCGACGTCAGTGAAGTCAGCGCAACGGACATGGATTGGTTCAAAGTTGCGGGAAATCGCGGTGATTGGTGAAAGTTGCGCTGTCGCGCAGAATTCGCGGGAATTCATTGAAGTTGCGAAAAAGTTGCAAAATTGCAGAATTTCCATGTTAAATTAAAACATTTGTTTTTACATTTTTCTCAAATCTCAGAGTGCCTCTGCTTTTTCCTTCCTTTCTTTGGTTAAAAGTATGATTTTCACGCAATACGAATATAAAATATATCAAATATACAACTCCAGGCCACTTTATTAGAATAGTGTGAAAAAGTTGATTTATTTCCATAATTCCATCAATAATGTTAAACTGTCATGTATTATAAATTCATGGCCCAGTTTTTTAACTATTCCAGTCATTCAATTTCCATGCCACGTTCTGGCGCTAATTCACCAGTTTAATTCTAAATCACCAGAAATGAAACCCCATTGAAAATGAATGGGGTTTTATTTCTGGTAAGTTAGAATTAAACTGGTGAGCTAACACCAAAACGTGGCATGGAAATCTACAGGGTATATTGAAGAGTGAAGTGTGGGTCACCAGGTCAACAAACAAGAACAGCTGACAGCAAAGCATCAAGGATATCTGGGCCTCCATAACTCCCATGTACTGTTTCTGCCATTGACTTCAATGTTAAACACATCATGGCAGTTATTAAGACAGAGAGAGTACCAACCAAGTATTGAACATTGCATGATATGTAGATATTACCAAATTTCAACTGATTTGATGTGACCTGAATTTTGCTGAAGAAAATTGTGATTTTATCACAATATTCTAATGATGCGAATTCCCCAATTCATGGGTTTTTTGAGCTGGAAGCCCCAAAATATGCAAAAATAAACAATTGAATGATTGGAATAGTTAAAAAAACTGGACCATGAATCTATAATCCATGACAGTTTAACATTATTGATAATAAATCAACTTTTTCATGCTATTCTAATAAAGTGGCCTGGAGCTGTAGAGGCTAGAGCTTCCGGTCCTCCTTGACTGTTGGACCCCGGGGCCTGGGCCCAGTAGGCCCATGCAGTAATCCGACCCTGACTCTACTTTTCATGGCATAGATGGTCCAAAGGCGGCATTCCCATTTCTGAGGCCAATGGGGACAGCCTGGAGGTGACAGTGGACCACTCCTTTTTTACTGATCCCGTATCCTGTGAAGTGTCCAATGCTGTGGGCAGCACAACCGTCAGCACTTTGGTGGATGTCCACTGTAAGTTAAGACTTTACTATTTTACAATCATAATACACAATTACACAAATTACAACACACAGTAGCTGTAAGTAACATTACAAGACTTGTTTTGTTGATGTTCATGTGATCATTATTCAAACAAAATGCAAAACAGTATACAAACAGTGTATATAAGAGCACATCTCCAAGTGATATGACTGATTAGTTGGCATACCATAAAACATATTTGCCAGTTTGACAAATTACTCCGCCTCAGGGTGTTGCTCTTTTGCGATGTAATGTGACGTTTCAAGACTTCAACATGGTTGTGAACTTCTCCAATCAGCAGCACATGTCCAACTTTCAGTCTTAAACACTGCATTTGATCACATCATATGAAAACAGAGCAATTCTGCACCATTTATGTATACACGTATAAGCTAACCCACCTTCTCTTGAGATACAGTGGGTGGAAAAAGCTTGTACACCCTCCAAAATGTCTTATGTTTCTATCGAAAATGGTCATAAAACATGACCTGATCCGGAAATCACAGTAAGGAACCAAGTGTCTGCTTTAATACATCGCAAATAATTATATGTTAACATATTTTTATTGACCATGTACATTTTCTCAAGAGAGGGAAGAATTAGTAAGTACATACTGGGCTAATGATCCTTCAAAAGTTAAATAGAGAACTTCAGACAAAAAGACTATCACACAATTTGTGTTCAAACTCAATCAGTCAGATGTTGCTTAACCCATTTTAGCACAAGGCACCTGCAAAAATGCCTGCTGAATGCCTAAGCCTTTTTTGGGAAATGGTGCCCTCTGCCTATTAAAACCTAAATATCTCAGCCTTAAGCACATCATAACATGAATTAAGTTGCATTTAAAAGCTAGGACCCTCATTTCGCATTGGAATGTGTTGATTCAGCTCTAACTTACCCACATTTTTATTTAAAGACAACCTAAAATCTCAAGAGCCTGAATGCAGCGTATATGTTGCTCCAGGCGCCAAAGGTCAAACAACATACACGCTGCCTCAGGCTGAAATGGGTTAAAGCTGCCATGTCCAGTGGAAAACACACACCAGTTAAGAATTATGTCTGGATGGAAGAGGCATTGCCTGGTGATGAAAATATTTATGACCTAAGATCTATGAGTTACGTTACAAACCCATATCTAAAAATCTTGATGCTAAAAAGATCTTCATTCATCCACGTACATACACTGACTCAATAGCTAACAAAATCATGCATTAAACATAAACATTTTAACGGCTGAGAGTGGTCCGGAGAATTTCAAGCCTATTTCAACCTTATTGATGCTATTGCATGTTATGTTTTGGTCTTTAGTTGGTCCCAGGCTCCTCTCGGTGCCTAAACCCATGACCGTGGACATCGGAATGGAAGCCTCTTTCACATGCTCTTGGATTGGAAATCCACCTCTCACAATCGCATGGACCAAGCAAGGTTCTAGTGTGGTATGTGTCTGTACTTAAATATGCAACTACATTTTTAGTTGCGCGTAGAAAGAATTGCATGCTACAATCATTGGCTGTGAGACGGGTGTAAAGGAAACAACTTCTCTGAAAAGGATATTTCAATCATTTGTCTTGGGGGTCTAAGGAACTCCTAGTAATATTCTCAGAATGTTTTTAGACCCAATTTCGGAGATTTGTTCATTTGGCGTCGAACGTCCCTTAATTTGTCATGCCCAATGCCCAAAGTCTCATAATGCCTTGTCAGTTCCACAACAATGTCTGTATACATGTGGTACATATACTGTACAAAACCCCCTTGCAGCCCCTTATTAGTTCTCATGCTGTTTTTTTCTACCCAGGTCCTTAGCCATGGCAATACTTTGCAGTTGAAGTCGGTCACTCTGGAAGACGAAGGAACGTACACATGCAAGGCCATCGTGCCTCATATTGGGGTGGCCGAAACAGACGTCATCCTATCTGTAAATGGTTTGTCATTATTACCCTGATCTATCAAATACCATCATCTGTCATTTTTCATAGAAACATGCATAACACTGGAAAAATAAAAGACATTGAATAAATACAGCCACTTGGGACATACTGTATGGATGTACATTTTTCTAGATAATTATGTTCCCCTTTCACTATAATGTACTTTCTAAGGGTCAGGACTGAGATTTAAAATAATAATTAATATGATACAAAAGCTAAATAATAATAATAAAAAAACGGGGCAGGCGTACACTGACCCCTTCCACAACTCTCCACCTAGTGTCGATTACCTGTTGCACCTGGAGACTGTTGTCCAATGAGGTCAACTTTCAAGGAGTAAATTTACCTTGTTTAGCATATTTACAGTTACTTGTCTTGTCTTCTTTCCATGTCGACATTTGCAGGTCCACCTATCATCATGGCTGATTCTACGCAGCATGCAGTGAGGCACGCGAGGGGCAAGCTGGAGTGCCTGGTTAGGAACAGTCCACCACCTGAGAGAATCGTAAGTCGCAAGTAGAGAGAGGAATGCCGGTAGTGACAGAAAATAAGACAAAGAAGCAACTCCACACAACTGAAAGCTACAAAATAAGTACAGTTGCCTACAACTCAACCCTTTTGATTAAGATAACCTGGATGAGAGACAATCTTCACGGACGTGTAGTACCCCGTATTGCCTCACATCTGAAAGCAATAACCACAAGTAACCACACGTGGCAGGAGCACAACAGGCGTGTTTTCTGTATTTATGTGTCATAATGAAATAAAGAAATAGTTTCAGAACACACACAGAACACATTAACGCACACACATTCAGTGTGTGTGTTAATGTGTTCTGTGTGTATTCTGAAACTATTTCTTTAGCTGCTATCTCAACCAGGATTACCTGGCAGAGGAGGCACTTTGTGTCGATGGGACATCCCTGGTTAATTTAAGGTTAAATAAACTTACCATGGGTTCTGTGCTGCAGCGCACTAAGCACCCATCTCATCTGGCTCCCACGTCTTCCTCGTTTTCTCTGTCTTATGTTCCAACTTAGGTTCTCTCAGAATTATTCCTCAAAAACATTTCTGACAGGTTTGGGCTGGGATTGTTTTGGTTTGGGCACTTAAAACTTAAATTGCTATAGCAATTTAGAAACAGAATTTGGTATCAAAGCAAGTCTGAGAGTCCATCACGGAAACCACGTCTGTGACCCCAACACCGAATTTTGGCTAAATCTGTGAAACTGCCACAGATTTCTTATCCCAAGGGTAGGAGTTCATTTCAGAGAGATCAGGCTAAAGATCAGGCTAAAATGTGGTAGCGGTCAATGTCTGAAATCAAGAAATATTCTTTGTCTTGCTTGTCAGTGTTATCATTTACCATGATGGGCCAAAGCTTACTTTTTTCCCTTGTACCTCTTCTAGGTATGGACATTTGGAGATTTGAGTATGGAGTCTGGTGCCTTTGGCCGGTTCTCAATACAGACCTCAGACAGGCCTAGTGGAGTGCTCTCCACACTGGTGCTGTCAGAGACTCTGGAAACCGATTTTGAAATGCACTACAATTGTACAGCCTGGAACCGCTTTGGCATGGACACAACAGTGGTCACTCTTAAGGAAAAAGGTAATAATTATATCAAATTTTCAATTTTTTAGTCAATGTCTGTTTAAACGTCTTTGTTCGGGGGCGCTGTGGCGCAGCACGCTGGGAGTGCATTGAGATTTGGGGAAAAAATGCTGCTTATCAAATAATTGTAAGTCGACTGATGAGGTCAATCAATTAACAATTAATGTTTTTATCGATAATCTGCATCCCTAGTCCAAATCCTTTTGCCATAAATTCCCTGCTTCTGATGTTCTCATTTACGCCTACTGTACATTCTTACTGTACATTCTGTTGTCATGACAACTTTGTGCAGCTTCTCTGCTCGCCTAAGTGTGAGTGTAAGTGTGGTTTCTGTAAGATAAACATATACAGAAAGAGAAATTAGAAACTATACAGCCAAATTCTACAGAATACTAACAGAATGCAGTTTCATAATAATTTGGATCAAATATACACATCAAGTGGCAAAGAAACAGACAACAGGCAATAGTCTGGCCAACTATGGGTTCGAACGTTCGAGGTATCCCGCTACTTAGATTGGTTCTGGGCTAGTCACATGTTTTATGGACGCCATTTTCGTTCCCCACGCTCCCATTAATGAGCATTATCAGATATAAAAAATAACGCTTCACTATAATATTATTATGACAAACTGTTGTACATATGGCTGTAGTGCAGGACCGGGTCAGGAGAAAAAAACAATATCGTTTAACTCGTGACAGAAACGGAGGATTTGGGACATACAGTACATGGATATAAACTCCCCTTTATGGAATATAAAGGTCAGAATTAATAACTGGAAAGCAGCAGATTTCTCCGTCTTGTGTGAGGTAAATGAATTTTTTCCCCTTCGACTTTTGAAAGAAATAGTCATGATGATGGCATGCTCTCAAAAACTGTCCGCATTTTGAAAAGAAATTAAGTTAGGTTTCTGTCATAACTTGAAATTAGCTTGTCAAATCTTAATTGCCACCTGTAACTATGCTATACTGTGAAAACATAACTTTGCCCACCAAGTTATTATTTCTGTCGCGCTAATAAGGTCCTTTCCCCCTGCGATTTAAACTCACGTCCAGTCTCATCCTATGAGCATCCAGACTCATCCTACCAGTCGCGTTTATGCACTGCTGAGCACATCGTTATTTTTAAACTACTAAATCTCGACACAACGTGAAACTTTGCTGCAAGCAGTGTTAATTTCGTCAACCATGACTATGACTAAAATATTTCGTCAAAGCCCTTTTTTGATTTTCGTCATTTAGACTAAGACTAAGACTAAATTGGGAAGGCAATGACTAAAATATGACTAAGACTAAAATTGATTTTCGTCATTGTGACTAAGACGAAGACTAAATTTTAAAAAGCTGACTAAATTAACACTGGTGTTAAATAAAATAGAGAAAAAGAGAACCAGTGTGTGAAGAAGTTAAATTCTGCACAGTGTGATGCATGTTAAAAAGAGAAGCAGTGTGCGGAGAGGGTTTACTCTGTACAGTCAATGATAAAAAGAGAAGCAGTGTGTGTAGAAGTTCTATCATGTACAGTGTTGACTAAAATGACTAAAATGACAAAAAATTGACTAAGACTAAAATTGATTTTCGTCATTTAGACAAAGACTAAGACTAAATTGGGTAGGCCATGACTAAAATATGACTAAGACTAAAATTGATTTTCGTCATTGTGACTAAGACTACGACTAAATCAAAAAAAGCTGACAAAATTAACACTGGCTGCAAGTATCACCAGGGTCTCTGTACATGAACTTGACCATTGTTGTGAATATTATGTCTGTACCAGAGGCGATTCCTCTGTGAGTACAAGGGAGGCGCCGCCTCCTGTCCAAAATCACGGAGAAATAGTATGTAAACTAATGCTTTACACGACTTAATAACATTGCTATTTCAGACCCAGCCCCATAGATGCATGTGCTCAACTTAGAGATGTAACCAATCTGTAATAAGATCCCGAGGCTCGCACGAGGTTTTTTTTTCCGCTCATGACAACGCAAGCGAGTCGAGTCTCAATGGACTTCAATGGCATGTGGGATTGTACGGTTTTTCAATGGCAAAATGCTAAACGGTCATTGGCTATTGCCGTGAAATTTTTTTAATTTTGAGACTGAGCCTCACTGGGAGTGAATGGAGAAGAGAGAGGAGGGGGGAGGGACCGGAGACTGGAGCTCCGACTTGTGATTGGGTGAACCCCGTGTCAGTAGGCTACAGTAGTTGATTTCATCGGATATGTTATTAATTTGACTGAGAAGTTTCGTCGTGGTAACCAGTGGGGAAGCTATTCATTGCGGTGTACTCCAGTTTTGTGTACATATTCTTGTAAACCTAGTGTTGCGAATAAAGTCTTAATAGTGGCACGTCCTTATCCTTTTTAATCTCCCAATTCAAAAGTTGAGGTTGCCTACTTTTCGTTATTGCTAGCTTGTAAGAAAGCTAGAGAGCTATGCAAAATGCCAAGCATTGTGGATTAAATTCTGGCGAATTCCAGTCGTCCTTATGAGGAGAAAATGAATATCAAGGAGCAGAGCAGAGCACTGCCTAATATTGACTTGGTGAAAAAGGTAGGGAAGAACAAACGTTTCTTTTGAGCTTTCGTGTTGTCTGATCAACTGGTTAACTGTCAAGTCCCGTGAGTGGCGAGTCCTTGTTTCCTACTGTGTTGGCAATGTCTGGTAAATAATTAAAGATTTTGCGACCTCTAGTGGTAAGTTAAGCCGTGCACCCAGTAATGAACAAAGACAACGAAGGCAAACTCAATCACATCATTATGTGGCGGAGGTAGGCCTAATGAATAATAATAATAATAATAATAATAAAAACATTTCCCTATGAATAGGCTACAAGGGGGATAATGATTAACAAATTTGTTTCAACAAGAGTCCTTCAGTGTGTGAGGCAGGCCATATGTGGCTCAGGACCAATGTAAGATGTGTGTCAAAATTGCCCCCCCCTTTTTTGCGTTCTGGACATATTGTAATTGAACAGCCTCCCCTGTTTGACAGACTACCAGCCGCCACTGGTCTGTACATTACTTAAATATCGACTTTGACGTTGGCCCTACCTAGGCAACAACAACACGGAAGTAACGCTTGAATGCACTGCTGAGCACATCAGAACTATGCTGACAAAACCCTCTTTTAAGCAAACCCCTTCTATACGAACGAACTTGTTAACGTTTGTTTTCATATGTTGGGATCTTGATAATACTACAACCCAAGTTTGATGGTCTATGAAGCCTTATTTGTATTTTAAATCCAGCGATTTTGACGGTATGCTGCCCATAGGGTTACACTGTAGAATCCTCACCGTGGGGAGCGAAAATGGCGTCCATGATTCGAGTTGGCCAGACTCTCTTTATATACGGCTCTGGTCCAAAGGTTTCATCTGGGCTGAGGTGACTAAGGCTACGTTCGGATCAGAACGCAGTAACTCGATGACTCCCCTCCTACATGAACAGGTCTCTGATCAGACAGGTGAAGTTAGCTGATGAGGCGGTCGTTTCGAACGGCGCTAACTAGTGCGCTGCCCTGCGCATTTGATCTTACGGCAATTCCATGGCGGGAGTTACGTTCATTACGTTAGCGCTTAGCTTGCGCATGCTATTTGAACGGTGAATGACCGGCGGACGGCAGAATCGTAAAATAGACTATAAATAGATCTAGCGACGGCATATTTAGATACTACATTGTTGATTTATCGCTTCAATTCTCAACATCTGTGTACATAAGCGTCGGAATAAAGAACATCATAAGGTAGTAGCTTGGGTAGTAGCCATGTTTGTTTTTCCAGGTTTCCGGTTGAGAGGGAGGTGGCACAGCATTTTGGGTATTAAGGCAGTGAAGTCAGCATCTGATGCTGCCCTCAAATTTCGCCGTTACGCCCACAAATGCAGTCAACTGCCAAGGGAGGAAATAAAGCATTTTTTTGTTTCGATCCACACTTCATGACTCAATGTCCAGTTAGCTCACTGGAAGGACAGCTGCCTTCCCTGTTTCGAACGGACCCTAAATTGTGGCTGAAGATTACCTGGATGTCCCGGTAGTACAGGAGGTCCTGGAATGAAATATGGAGCCCAAGCCCCCACGTCAAATTTCGCCCAGAAAGTGCATTGTCTGTCCAATCAAAATATTCTCTGATCCCTGATCTCTGACGTTTATTCGGAATTAAATTAAAATGCCATGTAAACTCGATGCGAAAAAAAAAAAATCAGATTTAAAACCCGTTATGTAAACGTAGCCAATGTCACCCAATCTCATTTGAGAACAACAATTTCATTTGAAAAAATGTAAAGGTGTGTAGTGATCTTTTGCATATGATTATGATTACCAGGCTTCTGTGCCTTTCCAACAGCATAACTCAGCATAATCAACGGTATCACCCACCTACCTCATAACTCTCCCCATATGAGCACCAAACTTCGAAAATCTCTCACTTCGAAATCTTCAACAAATCTCCAACATAATCTCTCACTTTTACTTCGTCAATGAACCTCTCAGATAGTCACATAGTCACTTACTGTTTGATTTTAGTGTTGTTTTAGTAGTGTTTTAGTAGTGCTTGTTTTATCTATTTCATTGTTTGCTTGTTTGACTTTACTCTGCTCTGACTCTTATGTACAGCGTATGCCTTGGTTATCCTGAAAGGCACATAAAATAATATGTATTATTACTGTTAATATTATTGTTATTATTATTAACAGACACCCTGTCCATGGCCGTCATCATCGGGGCTCTAGTTGGTGGGAGCTGCGTTGTCCTGGTCTGCTGTGTCATTTTTCTCTCTGTTTGCTGCAGACACTCAGCCAAAGGTAATTCATGAGAAGGGGCTGCTGAATGTTCCCATGATAAAATGATAGTGTATAGATTATAGTGCACATATCCATGTGAGTCATATAATGTATTTGCACAGTAGATTCATCCATTAATTTGCATTGAACACTCCAGTCCTACGTAAGTCATCAAGTTGGAATGTTTGGTAACACATTACTTGATTTTGGCGTCATACGTATGACATGACTCTGTCATAACAGTGTCATAACATAGTCATGGGTGTGTCATAAACATTATGTCAATGTCCAACATTTTATGACTGTTATCATTAAGTGACCCTCAGTTTTGGTCAAGACAGCCCAAACAATGTCAACTTTTTTTTACCATAAAACATTTCACGACCATAAAATGTTTGACTCATCCATTACTGTGTCCTGACACCATTTTGACACGGTTATTATAACACTTGTCAAGGTATGGGTATGACGCCTGCGTCAAATAAAGTGTGTTTCCATATGTAAATTAAAAAATGATATGTTTGTTTCTCATCGCCATATTTTCTCCCCTCCTACAGGCCATATGAGTTCGCAGTTTGCCAACTGTGATTTCCGAGTTCAGATAACACACGACAACAATATACAAGTGAACAATGTAAGCGAGCCCATGGTGAGTGTGCAACCTTTCTAATGTCCCCCTGAAAGGCGGCCATTTTAGGTCATTTTCAATGTCAATATCACGTAAACTAAAATAAATACTTCCCTGGTTCTATATTCTTTTGACTTAACCACCTTGTGCTGGACTTAGTTGTTGCAGTGGTGTTGTCTGAATGGTGCCACCAGAAAGCTCCAGCCTAAAACATTTCCCTCTGTGTTATAACAATCGGCAAACAGGGGAGGGACGAGGGAGAGGGGCAAATGATGACCATACAGGGCCTGGCAGATTACACGTCACAACCAAATGTTAGGAATTGGGTAAAATCAGATGCACCTTTAAAATTTAAACCCATTTAAGTCTGATGCTGCGCTTACGCTGCATTGACCTAGGAGTCTGGAGCAACGTAAATATGGGAACACATTCTAATGTAAGATAATGGTCCTAGCTTTTAAATGCAACTTATTTCATGTTTTTATGTACTTCGGAGGCTGAGATATTTAGGTTTTTATAAGGTGAGGGCACATATTCCCAAAAAGGGCATGCATTTAGCAGGCATTTTTTGTAGGTGCCTTAAATGGGTTACAAGAGTTCAGAGCCGTGTGTAAACATCTCTGACACAGTTTTCACTCTGACACAGTTTTCCTACCAGTAATCATTTCTCAGCTTGACCGTTCTAGACCCTTGGTACAAATAAAGTGAAATTTGTACAAGGGTATGCTAAGACCAGGCGAGGTCAGCAGTGCAATATGGTAAGACCTGGCTACTATAGGTTAGTATTAAGTGCTATTGTCTCACACACAAATTCCTCCGGTGATTTCTTACGCAATAATGGTATACTCCAATACTTTCAATGTACTAGGTCATTATACTGACTACCAGTGAGATTTAGAATTGAGTTTACAACTCTTCTAATAGTCTATAAGTCACTAAATGGCTTAGGCCCTAAATATATTGTAGATATGCTAGAGCAGCATACTCCTAATAGATGTCTTAGGTCTTCAGAATCTCCTCTACTGGTTGTGTCTAGGGTCAAATCGAGACAGGGTGAAATGGCATTAAGTCATTATGCTGACAAATGCCAGAACCAGCTACCTGTCCAAATTAGAACTTCACGTCTGAAGAAGGGGTAAAACCCGAAACGTCACGGAAAAATAAAATATTGGGAGCAAAAGAAATCCTGGTCGTGCAGCGGACTTTTTCTCTGAATCATCTAGTCACTTGTGGTCCTGCTCCCAGGTCAGACGTTCCTGTGGATGTGCGAGCTTTCCACCATTACCTCAAATTAGAACTGCCCCAACAGATTTTACAGATTATGTACAATATGTTCTACAACATGTTATTTCCTTCTCTCCTCTCTTTTTTTTCTTTATCATCCATAACGGTCATTCTAGATGCTAATGTGCTCTATAAATCCTATTGCTATTGCTTCATAGGCTCCGTTCAACTGTGAATCTGCAAGGACGTCTCACACTGATTTACTAGATGAAGATGATGACAGATTTGATGTCAAGGTAGGTCACTAAACAAACAACACATTTGTCTGCAATTAAAAGTGTGGTTTTAGTCATTCAAACAGAAGCTTTCTTTCTGTTCCAATTATTACAATTTGTGTTTCACTATGTAACAAAATCATCATATTATAATAAAAAAAATATTACTGTTTACTTACTTTTGCATGCTGAACATCTACCAAGGCACATACCCAGGAGCCCATGGATGGTTTTTACAACATCCAGGACCACAATGACATCAGAGCACAGAACAGCGGCTTGACCGAGCAGCGCCCCACCTCCACCTCCATCCTCTCCTCCGCCTTCCTGGCCGCCAGTCCTCACCCCCTCTCACACGCTCAGCAAGACGCCTTCTCCTCCTACTCTCCTCAGTGCGCTATCACAGTGGGCATGCTGCAAAATCGCAGTCCGGTGTCTGGTGGTGGCGGCGGCGGGGTGGGGGTGCAGGAGACGACGACGCCTCCGCAGAAGAAGAAAGTGTCCAGCGTGCGTCTCACCGACCCCATTTGCGCTGCCGGCTCGACGTTTCTTCACGCATCGTACGGACGAGCCTTCATCAGCTACATGAAGCACAACATTTCATGCGAGAAAACGACGGACACCTGCAAACAGGCGGATCACCAGGCCACCGGTCAGGTTTCTGGCCCCTCCCCTTCCTTACACCACACTTGTGCATCGTCTTCTCATGTCAATCTACAGCCTTCTAAAAACAGTAAACCCTGTCAACTGCACCAGCGCATGCAAACACATGTTTGAAAAAAAACTCTGTTCAGAGAAAGTACAGCACTGATTTCTCTTGCCTATAATGGGTCTCATGCATGAAATCTGCTTGTAAAGTTCGACATTAGGCCGCGATCACACTGGACGCGAATTTTACAGTAAGAGGCGGATTTGTTCTATTGTTTATGAATGAAAATGAGCGTATTCCGCGCTGAATATCAGTGTAAGGCGGATTTCGGATTTTTTCCCCTCTCTGCAGCGGGCGGAATGAGTAGAAAAAAGTTCAACTCAAGGCGGAAAATCCGCTCCACGTCACCTGCAGATATCCAGATATCCTATTATGACACATTCGCATCAGATTCACGGTCCAACTTCAGGAGAGCAAGAGAGCTTGTCTTCTATCCATTTTATATAGGTGAATTTACAAAGAGCTTTGTGTATGTTTTCACAACACTCAAATAACACAATACCATAAATTACGTTGAGAGGGACAGCTCAGCCATTACGTTGCCTGGTCACCGCATTCGAACCTGTGCAGCGGATCCACGTTTGGTCTGATCAAATCAGCTGGACGCTCAACGCAAATTGTAAGCAGAAATCCACGTCCGGTGTGATCACGGCTTTAATCAATACCATTCTAAATACCTGCTGATTTGGTTATGAGCAACATGCATGATATATACAGTATTTTCATGAATCCTAGTCAGATGCTGTTTGAAAAAGCAATCCTTCTTGTACGCATTTACCGTAACATACAGTAAATCTACATTCATGGGCCATAACGAAAAGAACGTTTTTTTATATTTTGGCCAATGGACACAGTGCAAGTGAAAAAACAAGATTTTTTTGAAGGTTTTGGTGAGATGGGGCTGCGGAAAATGTTTTATGGTGTGAAAGCATTTTTTCAAAAATGGTGCATTTTAACAAGATTGGCTGGCTGCATGTACTGGAATTTACATACTGGACTAATTTACAACATGCAACGTACACTTTGTTACTGACATCCTTAAGGGGAGTAAAGGACGACATGGATAGTCCCCTGGATCTACAAAACAAAAACAATAACAACAACAAAAGCACACACACACACACACACACACACACACACACACACACACACACACACACACACACACACACACACACACACACACACACCAAGCTATTATGTCATGAATGTTGTAACAATCCCACTGCGAATTCCAGCAATCTCATTTTTTAACGTTTCATGAATGAGACCCAATGACTGTAAACAAGTAAACTAGCAGAATGTTAAAAAATGTATTCAAATATTTCTTATTCGTTCTATTGTGAATATAATAAAGTTTTATCCCAGACTGAGTATTTGCCACCAACTTCTTCACACTTATCTAGTGCAGCATAGGTCCTTTGTACAATCAAAACTACCTTGCAAAATATTTGGCCAATTTCATGTGTGTGTAGGGTAGCACAAGTACAGTTACAGTGAAGGGGTGTATTACAGTATTTCTCAATTGGTTTTGTACATTTCTCACAACAGAATAATCATTCTCAGAACTTCTTGTTCAATTGTGACTTCCTGCTGTTATCTGTGCACATGGTAAAATACGTTTCTCATAGTTTTCAGCATTTAGCAAATGCTTTCATCACCATACAGATGGTTGTGTACAATTCTCAGCTTTTTCGTACATGATCAATTGCTTTTGTCTTATCACTCAAAAAGCATTGTCACTGAATACACAAACCTATCTCACCCCCAAAACATTTAGGCCCTATGTCATAGTTTAAGTCTTGACATGCAAAATGACTTACCAGGTTGTCATAATGTGATAAGCACTGTATATTTTCCATTGGATTTGTATCTATAAATGTGATCTGAATTGGTAAATTGCTCACAGGTAAATATTGACTCTCTCTAATCAAAGGCAATAGAAGGGATAGAGAAAACAGGCATGCAATACAACAATAGGCACTGTACTGCATTATATTACTCTATGCCTCATGTGCCCTTTATAATTACGCTCCACGCAAAATGACAATATTTCCCTAGAATTTCACAAGACAGTAAGTGCACTTTATAGGCTACAGTATCAGTGTATTGTTTCAAATTTATTTTGCTTTACAGTTCTAGATTTTTTTTCACATGGGCTTGCAAGACAAGTAAAAAGGGATGGTAGAGGGCACATTTTGACACCTCAACCAGAGTTTGCTATTTTTCCTATTTTGCAGTGAGAAAACCTGTCAATAAATAGTCATAGTCTAAATGTATATCATCTAGGACAATCTTATCTGATCAATGTAATACAAAGTCGAATTTACAACATTTCCCATCCAATCTAAACAACATTTTGCTCCAGAAAAGATCCTCAAGAGTGTACTATTCAATTGACAACATGGCAAAGCGATTTGACTAGCTTGTCCATACACGGACCACACTATGACACAATGACTAACCATTCTGCTGGCACTGATTCGTTCATTGACACAAAAACTTGGGTTTTGAGCAAGAGACTCGGTTTTGCAGGTCATCCACGGTGTTTTGCCATTTGTTAACCCCTTGCCCTTAAGGACTATTTTTGAGTGTTTTTGAGGTTTTGCACAATGTCTACTTACAGTTTTTCTCAATTGGTTTTGTACATTTCTCACAACAGAATAATCATTCTCAAAACTTCTTGTTCAATTGTGACTTCCTGCTGTTACCTGTGCATGTGGTAAAATACGTTTCTCATAGTTTTCAGCATTTAGCAAATGCTTTCACCACCATGCAAATGGTTGTGAACAATTCTCAGTGTTTTTGTACATTATCAATTGATTTTGTCATGTTCTGCAAAATGCTTTGTTATGATAATCCATGAAAGATCTCACTCCACAAAACATTTACACAGTGACATATATTTTGATGGCTCTGACACGTTCACAGCAGTGCTTGACACTAACTTTTTCGCTTACCAGCCATTTTGGCTAGTGGTTTTCCTGACTCACTAGCCATTGGGCCTTTTCACTAGCCATAATTTTCTTAGCCATCATAGCAGCTTTAATTAATTATATAATAGGCTGTAGGCCCTAATAATGTAATGTAGGCTAATATAATATAATATAGGCCTAATATAATATAATATAATATAATATAATATAATATAATATAATATAATATAATATGCTATAGGGCAATTAGAATTGTTAGGCCTATTAACTGGTCCATGCATGCATGCAAAGAACAGATTTACTGATCTGAGGAATGGCATAGCCTATAGTATATTTAGGCTACCATGCAGAAACACCAAGCACAGTGTTGTGGAAGGGCACAAATGTAAGCTACACGAGAGCAAAATATTTTCGTCTTTAATCTGGAGGGACTTCTTCATATCATATAGGCCTATCTGTGGAGGTCGCCGTCCAAATTCATGCGCAAAGTAGATAGCCTAAAGTCATTGCCAAGTTGGCCGGTCCTCGGACATGGATGTGGAATAACACCTCTTCTGGGATATTTGCTTATAAAAGTATCCACTAGAAAGCACACACAGATGCGGTAACTACAGAAGGGGCTACGACTTTCATTCCGTTTAATAGTGAGTTGTAAAATACAAACGGGCGAGACGGGCACCTGCGAAGGGACATGCAATGGGATGCTTTTGTGCAGTCTGGAAGGCTACTACTGCGTGTTTTTTTAAGAACGGTTTGACAGTCGGGAACAACAGCACAAGAAGCATGGAGGAATATTAAGGTATGAAGACACAGGCAAATCAGAAAATAATTTAAACCAAACATTATTAATGCCGCATGTGTCCTTGTCTTATCACTGCGCTAATGAGACTTTCACAAGAGTAAGACAGACTGACATGTTTTCCTCTCGCTTTGGTCATTTTAATGACCACTACTACTAAGTATTGTAGTAATGACAGATCGCAAAACAGGTCAGTTGAGATGAACTTCGCTACTTTATTTTCACGTGAAGGTTTCCAGTGAAATTTCCAAGCGCACGCTGATGTCCCGGTAGCTCGCTGTCACTCCTCTTCGCAAGACTAGCTCTAGGCCTATCAGATTCCTGGCTTGCGTGAGACACAGGTGACATGTGACACAGGTGCTTCATGGGTATTGTAGGCTCGCGAAATCGCATTGTATTGCTTTTGTAGCAAAGACGGTCCGAAGAAAAAAAACTACAAAACGCGGTGCCTCATCATTCAGAATAGTAACGGACCCGCCAGAATGGCTAGTGAACCTTCGGTATCTACTAGCCAACGCCGACTTTCACCCGCATTTGGCTACCTGGCGTGTGTTAGTGTTAAGCCCTGGTTCACAGACACAAAAACCTGGTTTTGAGAGATTGGCCAAGGGTTTTGAGCTAGAGATTGGGTTTTGCAGGTCATCCATGGTGTTTTGCCACTTGTTAAATCTTTTTTGGAAATGAACGTGATGTTTTGCAAAATGCGAGTAAGATTCGAGAAATGTACAAAACCAATTGAGAAAAACTGTAAATGGTTTCTGTGTCTTTATACTTTGACCTATCATGAAGTGGCTGGTACCATTTGAAAGAAGAGACTCTGTAGAATCCACAGGAAGTGACAGGAAGATGTTGTGATGTACTGCCAAGGACTTACAGGGGTTTGAACTTTTTTTTTTCCGACAGGCGATTTTAGAAACTCTTGGAAATTACTACATTTCAGCAGTTTAGTTGATACATTTTGCCTTGGAAACAAATTTGATACTTACTCACAGGTCTACAGAAGCTGTTTGTCAAAGGGGATTTTTTTACAGCAAAATATGACCTTTCCCAAGACAATTATGTGTGGATATGCACATGCGTTTTGCCATGTGTTTTATTGTAGACCTTTTGATTAGTCAAAATGCACCCCTCAAATATCGTCTCACTGTTCAAGAACAGTTTGAGCTAGAAGCTCATGATGGTCTCAAATGAAAGCTTACCCCTTGAGGTGTTCTACAGTCATCTGACTTAGTTGGATATGCCTTTTGGGTAGTATTACAGAGATGTTACTGTACAGTACTGTACGGTACTGTACACTATGTACAGTAAAAACATGGGAAGAAAGGGGCATTCTTGAGCAGATTTGAGATTCCTCTGTCCCTGGGTGTAACACAGAAGAGCTATATGACTCATTTGAAAACCTGGTCTCTAGACTATCATCCAGTCTTTGAATGGAGTTTCTAGCTCTTGCTTTGAGGGAGCTGCAGTCATTCAAAGCAAATGAGCCAACACAAAGCTGCATAAAACAGGACCTGCCTACCTCTCTTCTAAGGCTTGTCTTTCAGGGTAGGAATGTCACAGAGCCACTACAGTGGTGCCCATGTAATCAGCAGGGTCTGGGGATCATGTGGAATACCATAGCTCATATGAAATATATGGAAGTGTAGGCAAAAACAGCACAATTCTTGAGAAAAAAAAATGTGATCGTTTTTTCCACAATAAAGTGGTTTAGTTTGAGTAGAGTTGTACAACTTGTGGTTGAAATAGAGTAAAAAAGAAAAAAAAGAAGGGGGGGAGGTCAAATTTGAAAGGTGACATTGTGTAATAAATTGATAATAATGCACATGAAATATGTTCAAATCCCTGTATAGTAGTGCTAGGTGTGTTCCTGAGGTTCTAAGCTTTCCAATAATATATAATGTTCCTGGGTTTATTACACCAGTGTTTCCCAACCTTTTTTGTCTTGCGTACCCCCTAAACCTCTTAGTTGTGCCATGAGTACCCCCTAATTCATGTTCTATATCGCTTTCTATGTCCTGATGTGACTGCTCCATACATTTGTTATAATAATAACATCTTTCCAAGTACCCCCTGCAATGTGCTCGCGTACCCCTAGTGGTACACGTACCCCTGGTTGGGAAACACTGTATTACACCACCTGGATTTTAAACAATTGCGGAATGAAGATCAAGTTGAAGTTCAAAGTCATTCGGGTCGCCCCCGGGTCGCCTTAAAGGCAAGGGGTTTTAAAGCTGTTTTGAGAATGAATATTGTGTTTTGCAATTTGCAAGAGAGATTCGAGAAATGTACAAAGCCAATTGAGAAATACTGTAATGAAATGTTGTGAAAAGTGTGCTTCAATTGAGGGAAACTAAAGGTTACGTGGTAACCCCGGGTTTCTGAGGGAGATGAACGAGACATCTCTCTATCATCTAAATCATGTAGATGCTTAACGCATGGACAGAGCTCGGACAATTTTGAGGCCTTTGTTCCGCGGAGGAGGAAGGTGCGTAGTGAGATGTTGAGTTAGTCGACGGAGAGAGAACACCCTGACTCTTGACTTGAGCAGACAGAGGAATTAAGAAACTGTTAATTGAGAGAGTGAAAGAGCTGTCAGTTAAGGGTAAGGATTAGAAACACCACAATACACCCATTTCTGAGGTGCGCTCTCTTCTGATACACCTTTATTTACTTGAATTTAAATTTCCTAAACAGAAGCATCAAGGAGCACCTTTTCTTTACCCACACACCTTTTCTTTACCCACACATACACACACTTACATTCATACACACGCACATACATATGGTCACACATAGTACTTCCAAATGACTCCAGATCCCTGACCCCTAAAATATGGCAAAAATAGTAAAAAAAAAAAAAAAAATAGCAAGAATGCATTATGCATTAATTTTGGGACATTAGTACTGCATTAGCAATGGGTGTTGTGGTGCACAGTGCTATATGCCTGTAGGGGGGATTGCCCAAGGAAACCCAGGTTACAATCGAGCCTGGGTCATTTCGCAACCTTCCCCCATCATCATTTTGGCAACTGGCGAAATATATTCCAAACTTATTGAACACATTAATAATATGTATTAATATCCATGTCCTGTATAAATATCTTACGTTTGTAAAGTAAAAACATTGACTGATCATGTATGCATGTAAACACAATTCCATACATGCAAATGCATTATAATGGCTGAAAAAACTTGACCTAACTGCACAGTGTTGCCTTGAGGCAACAAATACAAATACAGTATACAGTTTTAACATACATATTCAAACAATCCAAGAAGCTTCCCTGCATACTCGTGCACATATTTTTGGCATAAATGTATTCAATTGAAACATGTTAAAAAGAAAATATAATTTTACAAATTGGTAGTATGTGTTCCATAAATGTAACCTAGGCTCCTCTGTCAGCCTCAGAACTGGCCTAGAATAACAGGGATTTGTCAAAAAGAAATGATCTGATTGTTGAGAGGTCGGAACAACAGCGTTTTGGAGAAATTACATGTCACCACAAGTGATAGGCCATATGTAGGCCTAGGCCTACTGACTACTACAATCTAGACTAGATGGTTACAGCCCATCGGAAAGCAAGGTGTACAGTAGAAAATGTGCATCAACTAGATTTTTTTCCTCAAAACTGAAATTGTCTTTATGTACATGTCATGATTGATATTAACTTTGCCACTTTTTAGAATATATATACAGTATATATTTTTTGTTTTGTTGTTGCTTTTATTATGATTGGACAGTGGAAGAGTGAGACAGGATTGAGTTGGAGAGAAAGATAGAGTAGGGTTAGGATATGACCCAGGGGCCTGCCTCGAGCCTGGAACCCCACGGGCAGCTTCCCGTCCTGTATGTCGTATATAGGTGCATTAGCACACAGTGCATCACAGCACCCCACGTTTGCCACATCCTAAAGGTACACTGTGTAGGATTGTGGCCAGAGTAGGTATTGCAACTATGCTGCTCATTGAAACTGTGCTGCCTATTGTCAAATTTGATATTTTTTTTCATGAATATTTACTAATACTTAATAAAGTAATAAATTCATATTTACTAGCATGACCAAAGTACAGTTACCTCTGCAGCTAAACAGGGCTATTTCTGAAAATTCAAAATGGTCGGCATGGAGATGATCCAACTTTTCATGTAGGAAAAGAGCCATTTTCCCAGTCATAATAAACACTGAGAAAATGTAATGGTGGTGGTAAGTATTCGTGAAATGGGTAACGTGAATGACCAACATGAATTCTGGAAATAAACTACTAAAAACATTACACAGTGCACCTTTAAAGCAAAACAATACTTGTGTTCCACCAACTATATAACATTATAAACATGGACAATTGGGAACTCATCCACACATTTTTGAATAGCCAATCAGATACAAAGAGACCTGAGCCTGTTTGAAACATTACATCTTCCTTCAGCAGGTGCACATCTGTTCCTAAAAATATACATATTAAAAGCCATGCACATTTTGAAATCCAAACAGTGAAACATACAGTGCAACCACTGTGCAACCACAGTCCAAACACAGGCCCACAGGCCAAATCCGGCGGCATGGCAAACATTTGGTCCATCATGAGGTCAGAACAAATGAAAACATAAATGTGTGTGATATTCGATCACTAAAACTTCAGTGGGCCATGTCTCTCCAAAGTATTCACAGAGAGTTAGATTGTATTCTATCTCCAGGGTGTCCACCGTGAGCCCTGTCCAAGCCTATTGAAGTTGCTGCGCGGGCACACATTGTAGCCTTTAACCTAATGTCAACGCTGGGGTCAGGAGGAATTGTTGAACACCTTCATTTGTACACTTAAGAGTTTTCTTCACTCCAAAATGACACAAATATTACGTACAGTGTCTTTAACGATAGGCTTTCTTAGGACTATCAATGCTTTCTGAGCATATTGACACTTTGAAAAATTAAATAAAATTGATCAAAAAATTCCCAAAATTCCCAAAACCACGACGTTAAATTCTCCTATTGGGACACACCAAATTACAATTCCCATCATGTAACTCAAAAGCTCCTCGTACACTTAAGGTGATGATACACTAGGCAACTTTTTGAGCAATGCTTTTGGGCAACGATTTTAAAAAGATTTTATTTGGATAGTTTATCACTACAACACTTTCATCAGGAGAGCTTGGATCATCAGTAAACAAATAATGTCAAACATTTAATCAAAAAATCAGGTGCCAATTATGTTGTTGCCCAGCAACACTGCTCAAAAGTTGCCTTGTGTACTTTTAGACACCAGACGTTTCAGATATCCATTCCCGTAGCTTGGTCACGCGAGTGTAGACGCCGGGCTTGTTGCGGCGAGCGCAGCCTTCACCCCAACTCACGATGCCTGACTGGAACCACTTGCCTCCCTCCGAAAGGCACACCAGAGGCCCTCCCGAGTCTCCCTGAAAACACAGCAAGAAAGCAAGAAAATTACCATCATTTCTGGACTATTGATAGGTTTCCCCGTTTACAAACATTCTCGCTGTGAGGAAGGGTCAAGATGCTAAGTAGCTAATCACGTGAGCACATTGTTTTAGTGACAGCAGTTTCCAAACAATCAGAGGTTGCTGAGGGATCCTGAGCGGCTTGTGCAGACAGGAATGTTTGTAGCCTATACAGGAAACCTATGTGTGAATGTGATCATACACAGTGCAACGTTTTGGGCAACGATGCTGGGAAATGACATGATTGGCAGCTAATTTTACAATAAAATGATTAAGAAAGTGTATCTACTGTACTGCTGATCCAAGTTCTACTGATAAAAGTGCTGTAGGGAATAAAATCGTATAGTAATGTTGCCCAAAAGTGTTGCTCAAAAAGTTACATCATAGATATGCTCCAACTCCAACATAAGCCACACCCACTGAACTCGTGCTGTGTGTGAACAATTCTAAAATGCTAAAGCAGCTAGGTGTAGTAGGTAGGTAGCATTGGAAATCAGTGTAGTGCACGGTTACAATCTGTTTTGGTTGGATGTTGTTGCTGTTTCCGTTGTTTCTGTACTGCTACCGTGTCCGTTTTGGCCAATCTTATGCAAGCCATTATGACAAACGCCACAGAAAGAGAAGAAGTTGAAGACCCAAGTAAACAGTAACAATCATGTGAAATCTGTCTCCATGATTTATTTATGTTTTCATCCCTTGGTACAAATTTTTTTTTTTTTTCACCGACCTGACAGGCATCCACTCCTCCTGAGAGGAAGCCGCTGCACATCATTCTTGAGGTGACCTGGCCTTCGGTCACGATGTTGCACACCGTATCATTTATAATCTTGACCTCTGCTTTTTGTAGAACACCGGCAAGACGTCCTGTGACAAAATCATACATCACCAACCATACATCATCACCAATAATTGTTCGTAATTGTCTACCGACATTGAGTGACATTCAAAGACTGAATTTCTACTACTTGACTATAACTTACTTCTAATAAACTTAATTCAGATTCAGCGGAATTAAGTTTTATTCGGAATTAAATGGAGTCAATTCGGAATTAAATGTCTCATGTAAATGAGGCCACTTTGACAAAATTGAGTTTAGACTGAAACTCCTTCATCTTGTGACAAAGCCGTGTGGTCCAAATGTGTCCCATTTCACAGATACAGGTATGTCAAGAAATCCAATACCTGGCCTAGCCGTGGCATACACGGCTGGGCACTCGACTACTACAATGGCAAGCCGGGTTTGATTCCGACCCAAGGTCATTTGCAGAGCCCTCTTGTCTCCTCTATATATAAAAACCCACCTCCTTCTCGTAGCTTTCCAAACCCAGTCACCCAGCAGGGCATGCCAGCTGGGAACACGTGGGACTTGGCTGGCAGACAGACGGGGCTGATCAGGTTGGTGTACTCCAGCGGCTCTTGGAGCTCCAGCAGAGCGATGTCGTAGTCGAAGGTCATGGTGTTGTAGTGCGGATGTGGAACGATTGTCTTGATGCTGCGCCTCTGCACATCCTCGTCCCAAACCTTCACGCGATCTCGGAGACCGCTGTAGGACTGCCAGTTTTTAGCCTCAAGGTACCTGTCAACAGAAAAAAGCGTAGAACTCTACTGTTTTTTATTTTCATTTTGATGAATGAATGGCCAGGCAAATCGGGTCTTTCTGAAGTGATCACACTATATTGAAAAATCCTGCTTCTGATCAGCGACTAAAATAATCTGCAGCCTGGTTTCCACCCACGTCATAGTACAGAAACTGTGCTCGTAAACTGGGTTCACTATAAATTTAGTTCAGTTCAAGTTTGCTTTATTGGCATGCCTGTTGATACAGCATCATGAAAACATTCCAAAAGACAAAGACAGACTGCACAGTGTACAGCTGGGGTCTGATGGTCCTCCCCCATAATTTTTTTAATTTCTTAGATGTTTCATGCATATTAACCAAACTTCGTTTCAGCTCAATACGGAACCGTACTTTTGTTTCTATATACGGAACGATTCCATGTGTAACCCAAATGCTTGTATTACCTGTAGAGTTCACCATTGCAATACCCTACTTATAGGTCTTCCTCAAAGGGCACTCAGGCAGTCAGGCTAATCCAAAATGGTGCAGCTAGAATTCTAACTAAAAACAAAGAAAAGAGACCCCATCACTCAAGTACTAGGTCATTATACACTGGCAACCAGTGAGATTTAGAACGAGTTTAAGTCTTTAAATGGCTTAGGCCCTAAATATATTGTAGATATGCTAGAGAAATATTATCCTAATAGATGTCTTAGGGTCAGGACCCAAAGAATAATTGTATTTAGCCCGCGAGATCATTTCAATTGTGTAATACAGTTGGCCCACTTGCACGCTTATTGTATAACGTAACAAGACTTGAACATGACTTTGGTGTGTCATAGGAATATGAGTGGGCCCAGGACAGTGAAATAGCTAACACACATATGCAACACAATATGTGAAGACACATTAAATATGATCAAATTTTGATCTTCCATATATGATGGAAATCAGTGTGTGGGTGAAATTGAAATATGAGTATTAAGTGCATGCACGCAGAATTTCAGTACATTTTTTAAATAAATATTTCGGTCCACGACTTAATTCCAGATTTGATTTTGTCCCTCAGTCAATTTGAGTTTGACACCCCTGTCTTAGGTCTTCAGAGTTTCCTCTACTGGTTGTGCCTAGGGTCAAATCCAGACAGGGTGAAATGGCATTTTGTCATTGCTGCCAAATGCTGGAACCAGCTTCCTCTCCATATTAGAACTGCCCCAAAAGTATCTTGATTTAAAAAGAAGTTAAAAACAGCTTTATTCTCATCTGCCTTTGGTGATAGTTAGTTATCTACTATCTGTAATGCAATATAGTTTTTCTTCTCTCTTCTCTTTAGCACATTGAATGACAGTTATGTATGGTAATGTGGTACAGTAAATAAATAATATTGATTGATTGATTGGTTGACTGATTGATTGAAATGTGTAACTCACTTGGGATCGGCACTCTGGAAGCAGTGGGCAGCGGAGAGTAGCCAGGTGGGTGACAGAATTGAGGCTCCACACACATGGCCATGAGTCTGGAAGTGCAGGCTAACCTGCCAGGGCCACTCCCCAATGTCTGCGTCCAGGCCACCTACAATGCGGTTGTGTTTGTAAGGGCGTATTCCACAACCTGCAAAAAAGAAAAGAAAAAAGCCTTGACTCACATCAAAAATGATTATAATAGAAATTCAGAGGTGGTTGAACAAGTTAACAGAAAATCAACTTTTCCACTACAGGAAAAGGACAAATTACCACCAAACCCATATCTTACAGCACAAGGCATGTTTTTTTCTGTTGTTTGTCAATGAAAGTGAGCGTATTTCGCACTGATTATCAGCACAAGGCATATCATTATTTTTTAATATACAGTATATATATATATGTTTAGGGAAAATTTTTTGCCTTTATTTCTTTTTTTCATTTACACTTTTACAACAAAACAAATAAATAAATAATTCCTACCTACTTTACATAGAGGTTTACCCAATGTGTTTAACTTAAGTCAGTACGTTTTACTGTGTCTATATACAGTACTGAAGAACTGAAGACCATATAGACCTGACATCCAGCTGCTTTAAGTGCTGTGTGCTTATACTTATTAATTTATTAGATTAATTTCATAATTACAGTGAAATTAATATATGCCCACCCCTAATATATATATATATATACAGTACAGGCCAAAAGTTTGCACTCACCTTCTCATTTATGCATTGTCTTTATTTTCGTGGATTTTCATTGTGTATTTTCATGGAGGGCATCAAAACTGTGCATGAACACATGTAGAATTATGTGCTAAAATATCATTCTAGATGTTGTCCGACAGCAATGTCAGCTGTCAAGCCACCTGACGTCAACACGGCACAACTGATGGCCCCACACATATCTCAACAAGATTATTTTTTTGTCTATTTTCAAGTAAAAATGCCCAGTCATGTCAATCTTAATTGAACGTTAAAGTCTTCCAATAACTCACTAGAATTTTGAGACCTAAAACACTTGCCAATACAAGCATTTTACAGACATTTTCTTTATCTGATATTGAGTCACAGCCAGTTACTTGGAGAGGTCAAACCTGTGTTGGAGGGAATTTTGGGCAGGGTTTTTCACTTTTACTTTTTGTACCACTGTTTCACCAAGATAACCAGCTATGTTTGACCAAGTGACCCATTATCAGATCAAGAAAATCTTTCTGGTATTGGTTGTATCAATTAAGATTGACTTGACTGACTGGGTGTTTTCACTTGAAAATAGACAGAAAAATTTGCTTGTTGAAACGTGTGGAGCCCTCAGTTTTGCCGTGTTGACGTCGCTGTTTCGCATTTTTTAAATATATATTTTTGAATACCGGTAATTGTTTTCATTGAATTTTTTTAATTATTTTTTTTGTTAAGCACAACATTATACATGTGTTCATGCACAGTTTTGATGCCCTCCCTGAACATGAACTATGTTATGTAAATAGCATAAGTGAATTAATTAAATGAGAAGGTTACTGCTGTAAGACTGATTGTTGTACTCAAGTGTGTGCTGTATGTTTACTGCAATGTACAATGTGTATTAGGTCTTTATGTAATCTTGTATTTGTGTATTTTATGCAAATTTTGTGTATTTATGTAAGATGACAGACACCTACATTTCCTTCGGGATTGATAAAAGTATGCTACTCTACTCTGCTCTACTAAAAACATCCGAATTCTCGGGGGACTTTTGAAAAATCTGTGTTTGGTCTGTTAGCAACCAAAATATGAGTTACAATCGCAGGGTGCGGTGGATTACAGCAATCTGCGTTCAGTGTGATTGTTACCATACGGAAAAGAAATTCATGGTCGAAGTAACTGCTCATGGAAAAGTTGACATTTCTGAATGGCCACTAGCATAAATGTTGGAAATAATCTGAAAGTTACTAAAAAGAAAATCAACAGTGGGCGCAGCATTCAGGCTCATGCCATTTGAGGTTTTTGAGATTTTCTCATTGAATTTGAGATTTAAAAAATGTGGGTAAGTTAGAGCTGAATGAAGACATTCCAATGCAAGATGAGGATCCTTGCTTTGCTCATTTCATGTTTTTTATGTGCTTTAGAGGCTGAGATATTTAGATTTTTATAGACTGAGAGGGCATCTTTTCCCTGGCCATTTAGCAAGTGTTTTTTGCAAGTGCCTTATGTTAAAATGGTTTAAGGCACACCACATACAGTATTATGTACACACCAATGCCAAAGTAACAGGAAAAGTGACTTCAAAAAACAAGGGTTGCTTTGACTTACTGCATCCGTCCTCATCCGATCCATCAGAGCAGTCCCTTTCACGGTCACACTCAGCATTTATTTTGTTCACACAGCTGCCGTCCTTACATTTGAAAGTGAAGTCTGTGCAGATCCCAGAAGCTGGAAAACCGAGAAAGTGAACTCAGACCTGAACATTTGTAGCCCAATCAACTGTGTTGTCAGAGCCACTCACCCAAACTCCATTGTTGACTCCCTTATGTTCAGTTTGCTGCATACAATATGCCCTCAGTGTGTATAGTTCACAAATTCAAAAGTGCCTCAAAATGCTGTCAAAATTAATGTGATGTAGGCTATGCACGTTTTTAGTGGCTTATTTTTCAGAATGTATGACCAAAAATACTGGATAAGAGGAAGATAACGCAAACCACGCCCACTCAATGCAAAAGCGTGGGCTCAAGTTGGGTGTCCTAAGGGGGCGTTGTCCCCTCCTTCTTCTTCTATTTTTGAGGTGTTTGCTCAAGACGTGCGCTACCGCCATCTACAGCGCTAAGGGGACTTGATTTATTCTCAACCTCAGGACTCCGAAGGTCTCCTAAACGAAGGTCTCCTAAAGGGGCGTTCACCCGACATAAAGTGGATACCGGAAAATAAATAAAATGACGCTTCTTGTTAGATCCACTTTCTTTGGTATGACCATTCACAAATGACACACTGGACCTTTAAGAGCAGCTGTTTGAAAGTGACCTTTAAAGGTGCAGTGTGTACTTCATTCTAGATCTTTTTGATGCATGATTTATATGTGAAACTCAATAACAACAATTTAAATATATATATAAAGGTGCACTGTGTAGGTCAGGATGTTGGCCAGAGTAGGTATTACATCTATGCTGCTCAATGAAGCTGTGCTGCCTATTGCCAAATTTGATATTTTCATGAATATTTACTAAATAATACAGTAATGTCTACAGACCATAGCAACATTTGTGAATGGGCAGCATTAAATCATCTGAAAATACGCTGCTAAAAATATTACACAGTGAATTCACCTCAACTCAACTTGACTTAGCCTACAATCTTTACAGGAGACTTCATCTTCAACATGGAGACGGACATGCCTCCAACAAGCCATTAACTTTGTGGAACCAGTCAACCTCAAAGGCCATTATCCCGCATATCTGCCATTAGGGTAGGGTGTTTTTTTTTTACCTTTTACTGCCTGTAAAGTTGTAGGAACCATGCCAACTGCAGCAGAATCTAGTCAGCAACATAGACGCTATCGGATGTGTTTAAGCATTTACGTTGGACATGGAATGCTGATGGTGTGATTATGTAATTTTCCATAGATTAAGTGCATGATTCATACAGAGTTATCCCATAGATACTGTCGGCATTCCAAACGAAGATTCTATGCCCGTCTAACTTACACGCGTCCAGGACACTTGACCGGTTCCACAGAATTAATGGTCACTCCCGTCAGCCAATTAGAAAAGAGAATTCCATTGCGAAGGCAGATTACTTAACTTAACTTGACTTACATTCATAACTTGACTGAACTGGACTTTACTTACATTCTTTACAAGAGGCCTCATCACTGCTGTCAGCGCAGTCCCTCTTGCCATCACAGACAGCGTTCTGGGGAACACATGTGCCATCGCCACACTTCACCTCGTCCTCCCCACAACCTGGATCAGACAGAGACAGATTACTGCACGGTCCTACTGGGCCCAATCCCAGGGGCCCGAGACTCAAGGGGGGCCCTGAAGCTAGTCTAACCTCTATTTGCATTCTAATATTGCATTAACAACTGTATTTTCAAATTCTTCTGAAGATACTGCAACAATTTTCAAGTCAAATGATACATTAGCACTGGGGCTTATCCAATCATCTTTGCCTGCTGTGCTGTTTCCATCAATTTAATTTGATTAATTGGTTTTTCACATTTTTACATTTTCAACAAGTGGACATCGTAAGTCTGGCAAATCTGGAAACAAGACTTGTTGACTTATGGCACTCTTACTCGTCACTCTTTTTTGAGAGGGTCCTCAAAGTACAGACACAACACATATACATACCCATACCCATACCCACACAAACACACACACAATACTAAGTTAAAATAAACCAATAAATATTCATGTCAACATGTTCAGTCATACACAAGTATGCATGCAATCAATACATGTGCGAACACAACCACATGTAAGTCTGTGCACTTGTAGCTGTACAGTACATCTGCATACACATCGACAGAGTGAAAAAGAATGACAATATAGAGAATATAGAGGAGAGGATACAAGTCCTACTCTACAAAAGAATTGTCCATTACAGTAAGACACAGCAAGGCGAGGCCGTACGTTTCCTGGATCCGCGTGATGTCAGGTGAACACCACTTTAGGAGAATGATGGAGTTCCCTTTGCGCTGTAGATGGCGGTAGTGCACAACTTATGCATACCCTTACCAAACGCCACACAGAGAGAAGAAGGAGGGGATAGCGCCAGAGAAATTAGAATGGGGCACCTAAGTCTCTCCACCCTTTCTGGTCGGCTCATGGGGCTGTGAAAGTCAAACATTTTGACTGGGCTGTAATGGACTGATCAAACCTATATTCCGATCCACCTCACATTTCCCCCTAGATCACACATATGCTGTACCTTGGAATTAATGATAACCAATGTTGTGACTGTTGACTTCACTTGTCAAGCGATTTCTGAATTGCATGCGTGAAAAAATCTGTAATTATTTGGACTACACAACAGAAATGTCTGGCGTGGAGCAACCTCAGCCGCGGTGCAGCGGTCGGGCTGGCTGTGCACCTTCAGCCTCGGTTCACATCAAATACCTGAGGCATACATTGTAGTCTCTCGCCCAGTTTCGCACAAAAACTAAAATAATCTTGCTTGCTTGCTGAAAATGGGCAGTTTTGCAACGGCAATCCAAACATTTAAAATTCACTGCTAACATATGTGAAATCCAGAGCACATGCCAAACGGAATCTGGATTTAGCTTGACTTGCTCCATTCACTTCCATTCAAAATTTTGCGAGCTACAGCCCCATGGGTCGGAAGTAGAAGGGCGTGACTTGCAGTAGGTGCCCAGAGGAGACCCCCTTTTCAACGCCATACGTGGCAGCAATTTTTTGGAGGTAGAAATGGAAATGAATGGAGAAGGAGGCTCACCTCTGTCAAAAAATGGCCTAAATAATGTGAAAATGTCCATCAACACACTATACAAGGACAATAGTTGAAGTGTGTTGCTATATCTACATAAATAATATACAGTAATTTGTTTTTTAAATTTATTTTATCGACTCATATGATTTATATATTTAGCCTGACATTTCAATTCTTGTCTTTGATTAATGTGTTACTTCATATTCTCACAGTTTCGGTCAATTTTTTGAAAGAGGTGGAGGACTGAGGGTACTACCTACACTACAATACCAACACAAGATGGTAGGCTGAATGTGCCGTTTCCCAGTGCTGTCACGAATTGCTGTGTCACCTCTAGTCTAATGTTTTACATCTATGACTACCAAGACATTTACATTGGCCACATGGTTGTATTGAATGTAACTTGTTGACTTACTGCACCCCAACTCGTCACTGTTGTCACCGCAGTCGTTAGCACGGTCACACACCCAGTAATTTGGCTTGCACATCCCATTGGCACAGGCGAACTGGTCCTTTTCACACTCTGAGAAACAGAATTACAGTTTGTAACAATTTTTTTGCCTTTTTTCTTGTGTGGGCTATAATATACACACACACAAATGTTGATGTAACATAGTAGCATAGTCTGAAATTAAACTAAACAACTAATACAACAGCAAATTATGTGAAAAAATAAAGATGACCACATTCTACAGAAATATGAATGTCCATCTGGAAAAGGGAAAACAATCGATTTCCAAAAAGAGAGGATATGTCGCATTACTCATGATGACATCATCGGACTGTGTTGCTTGCATCTATGCTAAAAATTCCAGCGCGGTAACTGAAAGCATCAGTACACACAGCAGCCAATCAAAATGTACAACAATGACACACACACGGTCCAAACAGGAAGTTTGGCAACACCTTCCAATCCAATCACAACAAAATTTGTTACACATGAACTGCACTAACCCAAGAGGACGCATACTGAATTTGCAGCAAATCAACCACTGGGAGGCGTTACAATTAGCGAAAATGTATTTTGGCCAAGATGTTAGATGCCAAACAGGAATTTACCTCATTTCTAGATGGTTAACTGTCTGTTGTGAATGCATGAAGGGCAACACATACCAAAAAACATTCCTAACAACTGTTTTTTATACTGTTGATATGGCTAAATAAACTTCAACTTAAACTTAATGAAGGGCAAGGCCTGCATGAAGGGCAATGAATGCATGACAGGCAAGCATACTCCAGCATTTTCTGTGAGGATATGCAATCTAGTTATTTCAAAACTTGTTAACTTTTTCTACCTATAAACTATAAAACTATGAACTATAAAAAGCTAATTCATTCATTTAAAAAGACACATTTAAAAAATTGTGTGGAGTATTGAACCGTAGGTTAAAAACCGTGATATGTGTCGAATCGTGAGTTGAGTGTATCGTTACAGCCCTACTGGCTGCTGTGTGTTGGTACTTAGTACCTGACTGCATTTCAAATGTAACAAGAATGCATGCTGAAAAGGCTAATACTCTCCTAACCCTTAAGAGCTCTGGGATTTCAGTTTCTAGCTTGTGAAAAAATGATACCAAAGTATTTGTCAAACAGATTCACTACCCTTAGCTCATTTTCTGTGATGAGCATTGCTTTTCTCACATCAGGTTGCAACATTAAGGGGGAGCTGGAGCACCCCACACTAACTGCATCGGTGTGTCCATATTCCCATGTCACCATCTGTCTTGTCTAGTCAACATCTAGTGAGCATTTTCACAATAACTTATCAATAACCCCTGTGGGACACAAACACAAAGACTGTACAAGGGTTAACCAATACCAGGGTAAGACCATCTGCTTGCATTAGAAGGTGTTCATTCAACTTGAACCTACCCACGTTCCAATAAAAAATTCTCAAATCTCTTACAAGCCTGAATGCTGCGTCTATGTAGGCCCTATACGCAGCATCTAGCATCAAAGGGTTAAGGCACTCACTGGAGAAAGGTTTATTTCGGCTACAATGCTCTATCACTCAACTACCTGGCAACTCGTCACAAAATCCTGCATGTATGTGGTAAGTTAACATGAAAGACTCACGGCATGTGCGCTCATCGCTCATATCTCCGCAGTCGTTCCAACCGTCACATTTCAAACTTTTATCAATGCAGATTCCCGAAGCGCAGGCAAACTTTTCAGGACACGCTAAACCAACCACATGTAACAGAAAAGAGTGGAAATAAAGGAAAGAAATGATCAATTAATCAATGAAAATTCATTTACAGTCCCCTCCAGAATACTTGGAACAGCAAGACAAATTATCTTGTTTCTGTTGTACATCAAAGACATTTAGGTTTGCCACTAAAACACGAGTATGAAGTAAAGGTTCAGAATGTCATTTTTTTATTTCCTGGTATTTGAATCTTGATATGTTAAATACTTTTGGATTCATGCCCGTTTGTAAAACACCATAGCATTTTTTAGGTGAGCAATAGTATTGGAACAGATCATCTTAAAGGAAAATAAAATGTAATACTTTGTGGTATATTCTTTTTTTCAATAATTTCCTCAAGCCTGCTACTCATGGACATCACCAAATGTATTCTTCATTTGTGATGCTATTGCAGGCTTTTGATGTAATTTCTTTCCATTTTTTTTTATTTCACTCGCTTCTTCAGGAGATGAAATGCCAACTCTACTTGCTTAAGGTCAAGTTATGGATTTGGCCAGCTAAACCTTTCACTTCACCCCCTGATTTAGTCCTATATTTTGTAGTGTTTTGTCCCATTATCCTGCTGCATGATTAAACCTTCCCTATTAGATTGGTTGCATTTATCAGGCAAAATGTGTCTGTACAAATTTGAATTAATTGATTTACGACCATTGTCAGTTACATTATCAATACAAATTAGGGAGCTTGTTCCAGAAGCCGTTATGCGTGCCCATGCCATGACATTACTTGTCATCAACTACAGTTGTATTTCCTCGACCAACCTGTTCAATATCTGTTACTCAGTACACCAGCAGTTTCTTTCTTTTCCAGGACATTCCAAATTGTTGTACTTATTATGGCCAATACTTGTCTAACAGATCGGATTGATTTTCTTAATTTTTTCAGCTTCAAAATGGAATGCTTATCTTCCATAGACAGCCCTCTGGTCCTTTTGTTGATTTTTCATCTTTAACAAGAAATGCAGGCTTTAGGTGTAAACCCAGGTCAAAAAAAATTAAAATCATATATTGCTATAATCTAACCTTTGAACAATCATCCTTAAATTCAACAGCTGATCAAAAGGAACAACTACCAGTCACATGTTCCAATACTTACATATCCAGGACCAGCTTTAAATACCAGTAAATAATCGTTGCGTCTCAAGCCCAATTGTTGTCGGTGGACAACAAAAACAAGAAAATTTGGTTTGCTATTCTAAAACTGTAGGAGGGGACTATATACACTGCTGAAAAGTTTGGGGTCATCCTAAGTTTCATCCATAGTAATACATCCAGAGTAATACATGTTTTAACCCATTGATGCCTAAAGCACCTGCAAAAAGGCTGCTGAATGCCTAAGCCCTTTTTAAGAGATGTTGCCCTCAGCCTATAAAAACCTACATATCTCAGCTTCTGAAGCACATAAAACATGCAGTAAGTTGCATTTACGTAAACGCTAAGACCCTCATCTTGCATTAGAATGTGCTCATTCAGCTCTAACATACTAAGATTTTTAATAAAATTGTCGCAAATCTCATGAGCCTAAATGTTGCGTCATGCAGCTCCAGGCGCCAGGGCCAATGTTGCGCAACGCAACATCCAGTATCAATGGGTTAATCCATTTTTTTACAGACATTTCTTTGATTTTCATCTATGGGTTGACGGGAGCAGACATATTTTGCACTCATGGGTCTCATAGAGCACATTGGGAGGTGATGGGAGCTTCTGGACACTCGCCCAGGGAGAGAATCAGTGTAGAACCACAACTGGCCATTATTACACCTTTAGTCAAAATCAAGGATACATTTTGGTCTACTCTTTGTATTGGGAGGGAAAGTGGAAAACAGCGATCCTAGCGGTTACGTTCCAAACACCAGGGCGACCCTATTGAAACTCCCATAGACGAGTTTTTAAAAAAATCCCAAAAAGATATGACTAGGAACTATAACACCATTTTTCAGCGTACACAATAGGATGAACTACTACCTGTGAAAATCTTAAGTCATTTTTTGCCCTTTTAAGAAAAATAGAAATTGTGCCAATCTGGTCGGAAACGGACTACAGCTCCCAGCATGCTGTGCTTCGCGCCTCGTTGACAACACAGAGAAACAAATGAACGCGAATGAACGCAAGTTCTTCGCATATCTTCACATTCTTGTAATCCTGTGAGTTCCACATTGTCTTCTTATTAAACATATATACACGCGATCATTTTGGTTTGGTTTTAACTTCTCTAGTAGATATGATGGCTTCTGTGGTGACGAGTAGCCTAACCACCTCTCTGGCTCATGTTTGGCTATGCTAATTTGGCTATGCTAATTACATGGAGTAAACACGTCACACATGCCAGTCAGTGTAGTTCTGTATTAGCTTTTTAAAGAATGTTAAAATCAGTTCAGATCAGTGAAAAACCGAACATTTTACCACCTGATTCGATAAAACGGGCCAACATGCCTATAATATGACTGCCACTACTTCTACTTCGTCGGCAGGGCCGAGATGTAATTTTTCAAAGAAAAAACCCATTCATTTGTTGCAGGGGCTTGGAACGTTGCCAGCAGGGGGCGATGAGATTACTTTCCCTCCCAATAGCTTTGAATATTAATTTCAGAGAACAATGACACAATAAACCCATTTTAAACCAAAACTGAAATTGAAATGAAACAAGATAAATTGTCCGAAAAAGTATTGTGCGGGGGAAAGTGTGGTGGTGAGCCCAAACTTTTGACCGGTAGTGTAGCACATTCATCCCAATCACATGTTTTCATTTTATCTTATTTTTTACCTTTATTTGACCAGGGAACAAAATCACATTGAGATAGAAATCTCTTTGTCAAGTGAGCCCTGGCCAAGGCAGCAGCTCACTTGAAAAAGAGTTGTCTATCCCAATGTGTTTTTGTTCCCTGGCTAAATAAAGGTAATATAAACCACATGGTTGACTCAAAGTGTATTAGCCTACATATTAAACTATTAATAGCAATACAAAATACATTCACGCATGACTGTGAAGGCTGCCACCAAGGTGCAAGTGGACAGATATTTAGAAGAAATACCTGTATACTGTATCTACAGTGGCACAAACAAATGTGGAAAACGTAACTAAATGGTAGAACATTTGGGAGAAACTAAGGAAAACAAACCAGCTACAAATGGACCCTTAGGCCTACTTTGTTTGCAAATGAATTAGTGACAAGATTTCATACCATTATGAAGTACATCTATAAGTATATCTACTTGTAAATATCGCGTAACAAGCTGCTTATTCTTCTTATTATTATTAATATTAATAGTATAGTAATAATAATCCACTTACGGTCGTTGGGGTCATAGGCATTATACTTCGCCTTAAATCCTTTGTCAGTGTAGGATTCATCTGAATGGAAAATGACCTCCATACTGTTTGATGTGGTTGTGAGTGCCAACATAGACCGTTCTCCACAGTACCTGAGAAAGAATAGGGAAAGTACTTAACACATAAAGCACATCTAATGCCAGGCATACGCACAACATTTTGAGAATCGGGCCGATTTCGTGCTCAATCGCAGGTCAATCATGAGTGTTGCATCGTGTAGTAGTGTACATGGGGTAACGACAAGCGATTTCAGCTCACGACCAGCTTGCGATCTGCAGTCGTACGGTCGCAAGAAAATCAAAACTGTCTGAAATCCTAGTCGCCCCTCATGTTTGCACAGATGTCCTTGCACTGCTGCAACAAATATGTTCGATAATTGCGTTTTGGGGATTTATTTAACTATGAATAATGTAATACATTCATAATAAATAAATCAAAACATTATAAAAGATCAGTCTCATAAAAACTCATATTAACCTTGGTCTTTCTGCAATTCATTGTGAAATACTGAGATTAATATTTAGTAGGGCTGGGACATTAACGTGTTAATTTAGATTAATTCATCATGTGATTCGATTAATTAATTAACGCGATTAAAGAAATTAATCGCAGTATAATATAGCTACATAGTTCTGGATTAGACCAGTGGAGGGCAGTATTACGCCTGCTGAAATTGAGAAGATTTCTCTCTTCTTTTAAAAATGAATAATATTTTTAGATATTATTAATAGATAAATATTTTTTATTCAAAATCCATGTGAAACTTTTTTCACTGTTCTCAAGTCAGATATTTAAATGCGATTAAAATGCGATTAATTCGATTAATTAATTCCAAAGCCTATAGATTAATTCGATTACATTTTTTTATCGAGTCCCAGCCCTAATATTTAGATTTAATGACACAAATCTATTATAATACAGTCCTAGGAAAACGTTTGTACACCCTTTGAAATTTCGTACATTTCTGTCAAAATTGGTCATAAAACATGGCCTGATCTACCCGGAAATCATAAGAAGGAACAATCAGAGTCTGCTTTAATTAATCCCACCCAAACATTTAAATGTCATCATGTTCTATTGGCCATAAGATGTAAATATTCACAGCCACAGGAGAGCAAAGCATAAGTAAGTACAGCCTTGCATTCAATAGGTTTTTAACCCTCAGTTTGACGCAATAACTTTAACCAGACATGCCCTGTAGCTGCAGACCAGATTAACAAAACAATCTGGATGTATCTGGTCTCCTTACAAATTTGTCCCTCTTCAGCAAGGTTTCTGGGATATCTGGAATGAATAGCTTCCTTGACTTCATGTCATATCATCTAAATTATTTTTTGTCAGGGCTTTGACTGGGCTATTCCAGAACGTGTATTTCATTGTTATGGAGCCATTCTAAAGCCGGTTTGCTTCTAAAGTATGGGCTGTTGTCCCATTTCAGCACCCATCCTCTTGTGTGCTTCAACTGTGTGACAGACTTCCTCAAGTTAAACTGTTTTAAACTGTGTGATTCCCTCGTGCAGTGTGAGCAGGAGTTGAAAACCAGCGAATGAAAATATTGCACAGTGAATGCCCGCTTTAAGTCAGCCTTGTCATGATCTCACTCCCCTGCCATTGTAGAATTGTAATGTTGCCATTGCCTTTACTCTGGTTCTGTCTCGTACTCTCCATCTCGCTCCCTGTCTCTCTCTGCCTGTCTTGTTCTCTGTCTTTCTCTC
Organism: Engraulis encrasicolus; assembly: GCF_034702125.1. Taxonomy (NCBI): domain Eukaryota; kingdom Metazoa; phylum Chordata; class Actinopteri; order Clupeiformes; family Engraulidae; genus Engraulis; species Engraulis encrasicolus. Next base: position 55,734,530 of record NC_085861.1, on the reverse strand, counting down.
TCTCTCTCTCTCTCTCTCTCTCTCTCTCTCTCTCTCTCTCTCTCTCTCTCTCTCTCTCTCTCTGTCTGGTTCTGTCTGTCTGTCTCTCTCTCTCCCTGTCTTTCTCTCTATTCTCATCTCTGCCCCGCTAGTGTCATGTGCTTTTGGTTTGTTTTGATTTCCTCATGTGCTCCTGTGTTTACCTGCCACGCCCCTCGTTTGTCTCCTGCCCCTTGTGGTCTAGTTTTTGATTCTCATTTGGCCCGTTTAGTTTTCCTTATTGTTTTCACCTGTGTTCTGTTCTGGCTATTGGTCTTGTCCCTTGCCTCCTGTTCCCTAGTCATTGTCTCCACCTGTGTCATGATCTGTTCTCGTTATCATTGTCCTTGATTGCCTGTGCCTCGTTTGTATCCTCGTTTCTGTCTCGTCAACCACCTGGTTCCTGTTGTGTTCTACCTATCGTGTCCCTGCTCTGTGATTGCCCCTGTGTATTTAAGTCCTGTGCTCCCGTTGTCCCGTGCTGCGTCATTTGTCTTCTGTTGTCCAGAATGGCTATCGTTTGTATTCCCGAATCCTTGTCGTAAGTGTTCCTGTCGTCTTCTGTGGTTACTTGTAGTTCTCGTTTTCCCCCTCGTGGGTGTTTTGTTTGTTAGCCTGCTTTTGTCTTTAATTAGTGTTTTATTAGTGTGGAATTTTTGGTTTAAATAAATACTAGTCTCATGCAACCTCTGTCTCCTGTGCTGCATTTGGGCTCACCAATCTGAAACCGTGACAGAATGACGCAGCCAAAACTGAGCCCAGCAGCACACTTGACAGAGGTATTTGAGTCAGGGCCACGCTCTGTGCATGTTGGCTACCTTGGAATGGCATCGCCTCACTCTCAGATCAGCTTCAATCCGGACCTGTTCAGAGGGACTCGGCTTGCTATGCGGGGCTCACCTAGAAGAGGTGGTCGCTTGCAGACCCCCAGAGCTCCTCTAAGTCCCTCACCTCCGGAGATTGACTGGTGGAATTTATCAACCACAGACGATGATGACTACTACTGGGAGGATGAGTGGCAGCCCACCAAGAGAAGGCAACGCCGCAACAGGCGCCGCAAGAGCCGTCCAAGCCCTGACCCTGCCAGTCCGCCCGTCCAGCCCAAGCCTGCCGGTCCGCCCGTCCAGCCCAAGCCTGCCGGTCCGCCCGTCCAGCCCAAGCCTGCCAGTCCGCCCGTCCAGCCCAAGCCTGCCGATCCGCCCATCCAGCTTCAGCCTGCCGGTCTGCCCGTCCAGCCCCATATATCTATCCGCCTTCAACACTTGGAGGAGTTTCACCTTCTCCACGACAGAGTGTCTCCAGAGATCCACAGCATGGGAGACACGAGGAGGCAGCTGGTCGCTGTGAGGATCATTAAGGACACCCTGCTGCAGAGACCATGGCTCCTCGACTTTGGACTGAACAGTGTTCTGCAAAACATGAACCATCTGGAGGAGTCACTGCAGGCTCTGCAGGCAGTAGAGGACAAGACTGGCTTGGCCAGCCTATGTGACCCCGACCCGGAGCCCGACCCGAAGGCCGACGCGCCGCCCGACCTGGAGCACGACTCAGAGTCCAAGCCGAAGCCCGCCGTGCTACCCGAACCGGAGCCTGACGCCGGGTCCGACCCGGAGCACAACCCTGAGGCCGAGCCGGAGCCCGGCGTGCCGCCCGACCGGGAGCCTGACGCGCCGCCCGACTCGGAGCCAGACGCGCTGGGATCCTTCACTCCAGTCGAAAAAGGCGGGCCGGAGAGCACCCCAGCGGACGTGGATTCGACCGAGACCCCCGATTCCACTGAGACCCCCAAGACGGACACCGTTGCTCCGCCTACCTGCCCAGACACCGGCCCTCCAGCCGGACACCTGTCTGCCGGCCCTCCAGCCGGACACCTGTCTGCCGGCCCTCCAGCCGGACACCTGTCTGCCGGCCCACCAGCCGGACACCTGTCTGCCGGCCCTCCAGCCGGACACCTGTCTGCCGGCCCTCCAGCCGGACACCTGTCTGCCTGTTCTGATGCCGGCCCTGCTGCCGGTCACCTGTCTGCCGGCCCTCCTGCCGGACACCTGTCTGCCGGCCCTCCAGCCGGTCACCTGTCTGCCGGCCTTCCAGCCGGACACCTGTCTGCCTGTTCTGATGCCGGCCCTGCTGCCGGTCACCTGTCTGCCGGCCCTCCAGCCGGTCACCTGTCTGCCGGCCCTCCAGCCGGACACCTGTCTGCCGGCCCTCCAGCCGGACACCTGTCTGCCGGCCCTCCAGCCGGACACCTGTCTGCCTGTCCTGATGCCGGCCCTGCTGCCGGTCACCTGTCTGCCGGCCCTGCTGCCGGTCACCTGTCTGCCGGCCCTGCTGCCGGTCACCTGTCTGCCGGCCTTCCAGCCGGACACCTGTCTACCTGCCCCGAATCCAGCTCTCCTGCTGAGGGTCCACCCAACCCTGTTCCTGTTGGTGCCACCCACGTTCCGGTTGTCACCGCCCCCGTTGCTGTTGGTGCCGCCCCCTGTCCCGATGACTCCGCCCCCAGTCCCGATGACTCCGCCCCCGATCCAGTTGGCGCCGCCCCCGATCCAGTTGGCGCCACCCCCGATCCAGTTGGCGCCGCCCACGTTCCTGTTGGTGCCGCCCCCATTCCTGTTGCCTCCGCCCCCTGTCCAGGTGGCTCCGCCCCTGATCCTGCTGGTGCCGACTTGGGTCCCGTTGGCTCCGCCCCTGATCCCGCTGGCTCCGCCCCCAATCCCACTGACTCCGCCCCATTCCTGTTGGTGCCATCCCCGTCACTGTTGGCCCCGCCTCCTGTCCAGGAAGCCACACCCCCTGTCCTGATGGCTCCGCCCCTTGCATTGATGGCTCCGCCCCATGTCCCATTAGCTCCGCCCCTGGTCTTGATGGCTCCGCCCCTGATCCGGACCCTGCTCCCACCTTCCAGTCTTCGTCTTTGTTCCAGTCTATCCTACCTCCTATGTCCCAACCTGCTCCGCCCCCTGTGTCCCAGCCTTCTCCCATTACTCACCATTGCCATAAGCCCCTCTTTATTCCTGTGCCCGTCACGATCCCCCTGACTTTGCCTATCACCGTCCCTGTGTCTGTCCCGGTCCGTATCCTGGTGCCTACTCCTGTGTCTGTCCCGGTCCCAGTCCGTGTTGATGTCCGTTCGACCCATCTCCCTGCACCACTTTTTGTGAACATTTCTGTGACTGTACCTGTCCCCATCGTCATCTCTGTCCCTGTTCCCGTCACCGTCTACATCACTTTGCCTGTGAAAGTTCCTGTTTATGTTCCTGTCAATGTTCCACAGTCCTTTGTTTTGCCTGATTCTGCATCTGCTCATCCCTCGACCTGTGCCACTGCCTCTGCCTTTGTCTCGACCTGTCCCTCTGTCTCGACCTGTCCCTCTGCCTCTGTCTCGACCTGTCCCTCTGCCTCTGTCTCGACCTCTCCCTCTGCCTCTGTCTCGACCTCTCCCTCTGCCTCTGTCTCGTCCTCCTCAGCCTCTGTCTCGTCCTCCTCCTCTGACTCTGTCTCGACCTGCCCCTTCGTTTCTGCCCATTCTTCTGCCTCTGCTTTGCGCTGTCCCTCCACCAGCTCCCCCCTCCGCCCGCCCGGTTTGATGGGGCCCTTTTGGGGACTTCTGGAGCCGTCCCTTGAGGGGGGGGTTCTGTCATGATCTCACTCCCCTGCCATTGTAGAATTGTAATGTTGCCATTGCCTTTACTCTGGTTCTGTCTCGTACTCTCCATCTCGCTCCCTGTCTCTCTCTGCCTGTCTTGTTCTCTGTCTTTCTCTCTCTCTCTCTCTCTCTCTCTCTCTCTCTCTCTCTCTCTCTCTCTCTCTGTCTGATTCTGTCTGTCTGTCTCTCTCTCCCTGTCTTTCTCTCTATTCTTATCTCTGTCATGTGCTTTTGGTTTGTTTTGATTTCCTCATGTGCTCCTGTGTTTACCTGCCACGCCCCTCGTTTGTCTCCTGCCCCTTGTGGTCTAGTTTTTGATTCTCATTTGGCCCGTTTAGTTTTCCTTATTGTTTTCACCTGTGTTCTGTTCTGGCTATTGGTCTTGTCCCTTGCCTCCTGTTCCCTAGTCATTGTCTCCACCTGTGTCATGATCTGTTCTCGTTATCATTGTCCTTGATTGCCTGTGCCTCGTTTGTATCCTCGTTTCTGTCTCGTCAACCACCTGGTTCCTGTTGTGTTCTACCTATCGTGTCCCTGCTCTGTGATTGCCCCTGTGTATTTAAGTCCTGTGCTCCCGTTGTCCCGTGCTGCGTCATTTGTCTTCTGTTGTCCAGAATGGCTATCGTTTGTATTCCCGAGTCCTTGTCGTAAGTGTTCCTGTCGTGTTCTGTGGTTACTTGTAGTTCTCGTTTTCCCCCTCGTGGGTGTTTTGTTTGTTAGCCTGCTTTTGTCTTTAATTAGTGTTTTATTAGTGTGGAATTTTTGGTTTAAATAAATACTAGTCTCATGCAACCTCTGTCTCCTGTGCTGCATTTGGGCTCACCAATCTGAAACCGTGACAAGCCTGTGTGCAGTGATTTATCCCGTCTTTCCTGAATGAACTAGCGTCGTCACCAGTACCTAGGCATTGACAGTGCAAACAGACTTTATTTTCTTATAATATATTTTGTAGTTCTATTGTACCCTAGTGAAATCTAGCCATACATTCTTTAAAATTCATTAAAGGAATATAAGCCTGTTTTCTGATTGGTTGCTATACGTGCCAATAAAACTGTGCACTGGCTTGCACGGCTAAAATGTAGTTCGGTCAAAAACCATAATATGTAAGGTTGCACTTGTAACTTGAAACGCATGGTGAAGTTAGGAGACATTTTCTTTTTTTGCTGCTACACCAGTTCATTTCTTTGTTTTGTATCGAATTCTTCACAATTAAAATTCAGCAGTCTTAACATCAACCACCCAAAAATATCTCTACCTGGCACAGGGCCGGTTCTAGTCAGGTTGGTGGTGCCCTAGGCAAGGACCCCTTTTCTTTTTGAGCATTTAGAAATTGGCATCTGTAAACAAAGCATTGTACATCACATGGAGCACAGCTGATCTAGTATCTACATATTGTATACTGAGTGCCCATAAATAAATGCCAATGCAAGTTTATGTTTTTTTTTTTCGATGTTCAAAGTTTGCTACTGTCAGGGGTAACTATGACGCCCCCAGGACATCTGGCGCCCTAGGAGACCACCTTGTCTGCCTATGCCAAAACAGAAGTTACACTGGCGTCAACACACATCAGGTAAAGGATAAAATTCTTACATAAAACAAATACTTTGACTTTGATTTAACAAAAACCTTTCCTAATAAATGAGTTACTTACTTGACACCCATGACCTCCACATAATCTTTGTGACAGACACGGACGTCCACACCAGGCTCCTTCATACGAAACATTGTGAATGTCAAACGAACCTTCTGGCCTTTGGGGACCTGAAAAAAAATCATAAATAATAAATCATAAAAATAATGCAAATAATAAATAGAGAGAGAAAGACCTTAATTTGAATGAGAAGTTAATTTATAATGAATAAACTGTGAGCACTACTGTGCACCTGAAATTGAGTAAAACGCAAACTTACTGGCCCGGGTGCCAACCCTTCCCCATCTCTCTCTCTCCCAACTCACTTCCTGTCACCATCTGCACTGTACTATCATGAATAAAGTCAAAAAGACCAAAAAAAAAATCTAAAAAATGAAAACTTACTGAAATAGTCCATTTGCAGTCTGTAGATGGTGGATAAAAATTGGGAAAGTGAGGCGAGCTGAAAGTACCACTGGAGTTGGAGAAAGATCCGCCACACGCTTTGGCTGTGAAAATAATGGAATATCTCATAATTCTCATCACATGGCTCTTATGTACGTTATTATATGCAATGAACTCATAGCAAGGCCAGAGTCATGGAATTCAGAGTTGTGACAACCGGGGTACACAAAGTCGGTTGGTGATGTGATTCACGTTGATTCAAACAATTCTTGACAGCGTCTTAGATACTAAGACAGAACCACTACATAACAAGCAAAGATGCAGTAAAAACGAATTGCAATGAATTACATTTACCTTTACTGCATTTTCTGTGTTCAACGCTCACTTCCTGGAACTATTTTGCAACTGTATCAATGGCAATCTGTGTGTCAAAGGCTCCATGAGCTACCAATGGAACACTGAGGTCAATGGGATTAGCCTAACTCTTACTTCCATGGCTCTGGGTAAGCTCAGACTACATCAGCGAAGGACCCATCTGCAATCAACAAGAAGTGACTATCCTGAAGCACAAACTTGAAAAATAGCTAACATTCTGCTGCTGTGAAAACTGTTATTTGTAGTTAAGCATGTAACAAGTAGATATGTTACTGTCGTGTCAATATCGTTTCCCACATCGCCTTACAGATAGGGCACTTCTCTTGACAACATATACCTTTGTAGTGCAGTGAAGCTTGCCCAGATCTGTATATTTGGGGGACAAAACAACGACTTCATAAACACACGGCACTTTCTGCCTAATGGTGCATTCTAGACCCAATCCAAAATAGTGGAAGATGGACTTTCCCCTTCCTGCATTATTTATGCTCCCACCTCATGGCATTTTCTTGTAGTAGGAGGTAGGAGAAGAAGTTCCATCTCCCACTAGTTTGGACTGGGTCTGGAATGCATACCATTAAGCTTGACAATTAAAACTCTGAAAATGATTGAAGTGTGCAGATAGTTTTGCTTCAAATGTCACCGTGTTGTTTATGTATGGACACTTTTAGTTGCGCGTGCAGTATAACGCCTTTGAGTTGATTTTTCCCCTGTTCTTCAAGAATACTTGAACATTCCACAAGTTCCATAGAACTCTGTGTTAAAAATCCCGTTAAGTCCTTGTGACATCATAGTAGAAACTCAAAATTTCGCAAAAAATCCTTATCACATATATTTGATGGTACTCCTCAAAGAGATAAAGGGACACTGTGTGAGATTTTTAGTTTTTTATTTCCAGAATTCATGCTGCACATTCACTAATGTTACCTTTTTCATGAATACTTACCACCACGATCAAATTCTAAGTATTCATTATGACTGGAAAAATTGCGCTTTTCATACATGAAAAGGGGGATCTTCTCCATGGTCCGGCATTTTGAATTTCCATAAACAGCCATTTTTAGCTGCAAAAATGACTCTACTTGGACCATACTAGAAAATATTTGTTTATTACTAAGTAAACTTTCATGTACATATCAAATTTGGCGATAGCCAACCCAGTTTCAATGAGCAGCATAGTTGCAGTACCTTTTTTGACCATTTCCTGCACAGTGTCCCTTTAAATTGTTTCAAGCAAACATGTAAAAGAAAAGACACACACCTGTGGTTACAGGAAGGATTGAATATTCTCCTTTGAAACCCGGTCTCTGCAAACTGCTATCGGAGATTAGGTTAATCAGCAAAATGTTGCTGGATGACACCACTCCTAGTTGGTTGGTGGGAGGACGCTGGCCACATTTCCTGTTACAAAGTAAAGTTAAATTTAAAAAAGACAATGCTTTTCAGAGACAAGACAATCACAAAGCACCCTGAAGAAGACTTTGCGCCGCTATGCGTGGGTGTCTGCACTGACTGTGGTTTTAACTTCAAAATAGCCATGTTTAAATAGAGGATTTTTATATTTTTGGATAAGAAGAGAGCCTTGGACTCCCCACACCAAAGAGCACCTTCAAGATGTTCTACAACAATTCATGAGTACTTTGGGGTTTTTCTTCACTTCAATCACAAAGTACAATTTGATTGTGGCAGGAGGTGATTGTGGTGAATACTACTATGTGGTGTGTACAGTAACATACAGTAATAGATCAAAGTCATGCATAAAATAAATTCAATGAAATGATAAAAATGTAGTTAGATAATATAAAGTACATGCAATTTCATTCAACTCAATAAATAAAAAATAAGTTTTACAATATCAGGTCTGAAATGGGTTCATTTTTTTCAAGGTCTATTTTTTTAACCAAAGACACTGGTGCGAAAGTCAATAGGTCAAAGGTCAATTACTGACTTGGTGATGGCTTGTGAGTCGTCTGGGCTCAGCGAGTCATAAATGAACACAAAGTCATTGGAGCAGTCATCCTCAACGTGGAAAAATGGGAACTTGACCAAGATGGCTGTGCCTTTAGGTGATCGAATCTGCCACTGGCAACGTGAGTGGGCCGGATATTTCTCTGGAAACCCGGGCGACTCGAAAGATTGAACAGATGATTCAGCTTCAAGGCGGTAGAAACACTCCTCTGTCAAGAAAAAAGGTCAATTAAAACCGTTATTGAATTTGTTGAAGAACTGTAGTTTACTCTCAGCCGAAAATCGGTACATCTGATAAAACCTGGGACAATACAAGGACAAAACATTTTCTTGATCTGATATTGAGTCACTTGGTCTAACCAGAGACTAACTTGGAGACGTCACTTGTGTTGGAAAGAATCTGAAGGGGTTTTCACCACTACATACTTTCAACCACTATTCCACATAGATAACCAGCTATATTAAACCAAGTGACTCATTATCTGGTCAAGAAAATCTTGCTTGCCTTGGCAAAAGCCTAAAAGAAGAAGGTTTAAACGTCTTAAAGCTCTTGTTCTACAATTCTAATGATTTTTTGGGCGACATTTGTGTTCAATTAAAATTGACTTGACTGACTGGATGATCTACTTGGAAATAGACAAGAAATAAGCTTGTTGATATGTGTGGGACCATCCGTTGTGTCCTAAAAAAACCTAGAATGTACTGTAAATAGCCAGGAAAATAAAGAGAGAAAATGTGTCCAAACTTTTGGCCTATACTGTACACAGACGAACAAATTTTCCCATACAATACCGACCCAGTGAATAAACTTCAGTGGTTGTTTTTGACATTTGACCACATTTAAATTCCGGTTTTGGTAAAAAAAACTGCAAAAATGGCCTTAAATGTATAGATATTCAGCTGTTCAATCCCACAGGATTTGGCTGTGGATAATTTGTGAGGTTACTCTATTTATAATTGGTAAGAAATTTGTTTATAGATAAAAATTTAAAAAAATCCATACCTTTCCCTAACTAGAATAAGGAATAAATTGTTGATAAAAAATGTCAGAAGTATGGGTAGATGACATGACTACTTACTTTCTCTGGGATTCCGGGCCATCCTTGAGTCTGTGACTATATGAAACAGCCAAGAAACAATGACAAAGAGAGGAAAACGTGGGTCACTAACGACATCTCAAACTGAATTTGCAGAGGCATTGCAGGGTTTGAAAGTTCACATCTCAAGACTCACATCCTCACACTATACAAACAATGGATACGGACCAAGATGCCGCAAGAAGAAACACTGTGGAAAAAGGGCAGGAGTTCGAAACAGACTGAGGACAAAAGCTCATCGCGCTCCCCTTCCAAGTATGCTTCTTGCAAATGTCCAGTCATTAGATAACAAGCTAGATGATATTAGAGCCCGTAGCCGCTATCAGAGAGATATCCGTGACTGTAATATATTTTGCTTCACTGAAACCTGGCTTACTCCAGCTGTGCCAGGCCATGCAATAGCCCCCGCTGATTCGCTGTCAGTATTTCCATCAGACAGGACGGAAGAGTCAGGGAAGTTGAAAGGAGGGTGTGTGCTTCATGACCAACAACAACTGGTTCGATAACAGAAACATATCCCGACCTAGAGCACGTCTCCATTCTGTGTCGCCCCTTCTATTTGCCACGGGAGTTCTCCGCTGTCATCCCCATCGCTGTCTACGTCCCTCCCCAAGCGAACACTCTCAACGAGCCCTATCTCTGTCATTTCGTGAAGTATTCACGAAAAAAATAACTTTAATTTTCGTGGTGCATTCACGTTATTGCCCGTTTTTCGTGGTTGGGCAACGAAACGCTGCCCATTCATTTGAATTGCCCCACTGCTGCTATGGTTATCCAAGCGTCTGCAGGGGCGGGGAGGGGGTGCTGACAGAACACTGCTGATACACTCGGGACTCACTAATTCGACGCCCTTTCGGTACTTACGCTTTATGTCATACGACCCTAAACCTAAACCTAACCCTAAACCTAACCCTAAACCTAAATTGCTTGTTTGAAATGTTTGATTACCATGTGACGGTACCGAAAGGGCGTCAAACTAGTGGGTCGCTAGGCAGCAGTCAGGCAATTCAAATGAATAGGCAGCATTTCGTTGCCCAACCACGAAAAACGGGCAATAACGTGAATGCACCACGAAAATTAAAGTAATTTTTTTCGTGAATACTTCACGAAATGAAAGAGATACGGTTGTCTCAGTGCACTGTCATCATTGCATGATGTGATCACAGATAAACACCTTTCAGACCACCCAGATGCTGCCCCGTTAGTGATCGGTGACTTCAATAAGGCAAATCTGAAGCAGGTACTGCCACACTTTTTCCAACACATCTCGTGTCCAACCAGAGGGGAACGCATGTTCGACCATTGTTACTCGCCATTCAAAGACGCATACAAAGCGTCCTCTCTCCCGGCCTTTGGCAAATCAGACCATGCCGCTGTCATGCTGCTGCCGAAGTATAAACAACGACTTCGCAGAGAGGCTCCATCCACGAGAGAGGTTAGCCGCTGGTCGGATCATTCAGAAGCTTTGCCTCAAGATGAGCTGACAAGATGTGGCACGGTTGATATTCAATCAACCCAAAAGGACTCATGTTACTCCTCTATTTATTGAGTTGCACTGGTTACCGATCGCCGCCCGGATCAAGCACAAGGCATTGACCCTTGCCTACAAAACCATCACAGGAATCGCCCCAGCTTATCTGAAGGACCTACTGACGCCTTATGTTACTGGAAGAGAACTGCGCTCATCCAGCACAAGGATCATTTCACGTGAAATCAGACACTTTGGGACCCGACCGACCCGGATTTCAATCATACTTGGTGTGCCTTTTTAGTAGCAAGGTAGCACCCCAGAACTGCATTGGTTTGAATCTGACACTAATATTAAGGGAGAAACAGACTAGGAAAGGTTCACATGTGAGGGTAGGACACTATACATTCAGCCTTGAATATATCAGTCAGTGTTAGTCACAAAAAGATGCCTGTGGTGTTGTTTGAAAGCTCTTTTCTGACTCTACATATTACACAATCAGCTTGGAATACAACAACTCTCAGAATATGAATTATGATAAATTGAAAAATTAAAAATTGAATATCTAAAAAAGCTATATTTTAAAATGGCCAGTTCCTTGTCCAAACGTAGCCGGCAATGTCATGAGCAACACCTCAAATTCTGGTGTTTGGTTAGTTATTCATTTCAGAGAGAATTTGACTCACAAATATGCCATCATACAGACCACTTACTAATAATATGGTAATACCATAGTAGCATCACATGACAAAACAAAAACAAAACAAAAATGGTCAGTGTCCATGGTCCCAGGTTTCAGAAACTAAGGCAGATGTCCATTTATACACACCAAATGATGATATGTGAATGTTTGAACATTCCTTCTCTGTGTACCTGTGCCATCTTCCCTTTACCGTACTTTAAATAGATAAGCAATGGCTACACTCTCATTTTGTACTCTACTAGTGCATTTGAAGCAGCAGCTGTGTCTTTTGTAGATAACGTATAAGTACGTCCTGTTGCAGTAGGTTCCACTACCAGAAGCACATCCTGATGATCCATGACAAGTCTATCTGGTCTGAAGGGAAAAGTGAAGAATGGAGATGGTCCATGAGGATGCAGGAAGTTCAGTTTCACCTCTCCAGTGCTCGGCATACATTCCTCAACACATGCTAGCCACCAGTTGCCATCATATACAGCTACAACATACCCTTTGATGCTTGAAAATGTAACACATTCCTTTACTGAGCTCACTCTTTCAACTCTGCCTTCTCTGAACGCTGAAAATGGCCTAACTTCCACTGTGTCCATTGACAATGGGCAGAAGCTGTGTAGTTTTTGAGTACCTGTAATAGTTCTTGCATATTCAAACCTTTTCAACAGGTTCTCAGCTTCATGATGGTACATCTCTGTTGTGGCAAACTGGCAATGGATGTTCTTGATATTATCCTTGACTGACTCCCTTGAACCAGGAACGTTTTTAGTGGTAGCAGATTTTGCAGAAAACTATAGTTTTGTAATTCAAGATGCTATTCAATCATTTCACTGGAACAACCTGCAGGCCACAATCCATCCATTTGTATGCTACTACTAAGATCAGTTGAAACTGGAAAAAAATCTGTTTTGTTGTTATTTCAGACTGCAACATTCACGATACAATTACTGTACATCTGTTTCAGAAGCTCCTAATTCAGTTCCTCAATGACACTTCATCAATGACAGAATGTCCAAAGAAGATCATATATTTTTCTGATGGCTGTGCTGCACAATATAAGAACCTTAAAAACATAACAAATTTGTGCCACCACGAGGCAGATTTTCACATACCTGCAGAGTGGCACTTTTTTGCCACATCACATGGCAAAGGTCCATGTGATGGCGCGTTGGAGGGACAGTTAAATGGCTTGCTGCACGAGCAAGTCTGCAACGTCCTATTGACAATTAAATTGTAACGCCATACCAACTGTTTGAATTTGTCAAGGATAATGTCAAGAACATCCATTGCCAGTTTGCCACAACAGAGATGTACCATCATGAAGCTGAGAACCTGGTGAAATCTGCAAGAACTATTCCAGGTACTCAAAAACTACACAGCTTCTGTCCATTGTCAATGGACACAGTGGAAGTTAGGCCATTTTCAGCGTTCAGAGAAGGCAGAGTTGAAAGAGTGAGCTCAGTAAAGGAATGTGTTACATTTTCAAGCATCAAAGGGTATGTTGTAGCTGTATATGATGGCAACTGGTGGCTAGCATGTGTTGAGGAATGTATGCCGAGCACTGGAGAGGTGAAACTGAACTTCCTGCATCCTCATGGACCATCTCCATCCTTCACTTTTCCCTTCAGACCAGATAGACTTGTCATGGATCATCAGGATGTGATTCTGGTAGTGGAACTTGTAACTGCAACGGGACGTACTTATACATTATCTGCAAAAGACACAGCTGCTGCTTCAAATGCACTGGTAGAGTACAAAATGAGAGTGTAGCCATTGATTATCTCTTTAAATTACGGTAAAGGAAGATGGCACAGGTAAACAGAGAAGGAATGTTCAAACATTCACATATCATCATTTGGTGTGTATAAATGGACATCTGCCTTAGTTTCTGAAACCTGGGACCATGGACACTGACCATTTTTGTTTTGTTTTTGTTTTGTCATGTGATGCTACTATGGTATTACCATATTATTAGTAAGTGGTCTGTATGATGGCATATTTGTGAGTCAAATTCTCTCTGAAATGAAAAACGAACCAAACACCAGCATTTGAGGTGTTGCTCATGACATTGCCGGCTACGTTTGGACAAGGAGCTGGCCATTTTAAAATATAGCTTTTTTAGATATTCAATTTTTTTTCATTTTTCAATTTATCGTAATTCATATTCTGAGAGTTGTTGTATTCCAAGCTGATTGTGTAATATGTAGAGTCAGAAAAGAGCTTTCAAACAACACCACAGGCATCTTTTTGTGACTAACACTGACTGATATATTCAAGGCTGAATGTATAGTGTCCTACCCTCACATGTGAACCTTTCCTAGTCCTAGTTCCTAGTCCTAGTCTGTTTCTCCCTTAATATTAGTGTCAGATTCAAACCAATGCAGTTCTGGGGTGCTACCTTGCTACTAAAAAGGCACACCAAGTATGATTGAAATCCGGGTCGGTCGGGTCCCAAAGTGTCTGATTTCACGTGAAATGACCCACAAGCCGTCTGGCTCTGCCATCCAGTCGCTCTAGGTACTCCCAGTCAAGACTGTTCTCCGTTGTGGTACCCAAGTGGTGGAACGGTCTCCCAGAGGCAGCAAGACTAAGCACGTCTCTTGCAGCCTTCAAGAAACAACTAAAGACCTTCCTCTTTCGAGAGTATCTACTAGACCAGATGTGGGCAAACTCAGGCCCGGGGGCCACATGCGGACCCCTGAGCCATTTCATGTGGCCCCCAGAGCCTTTACAAGAAAAACAACTTTTAAATCCTAATTAAAACGGTTACTCAACATTCTTAAAATGCTTCCTAAAACAAGAGTCTTGGGAATGTAAGATTAACCAAAGACATAGGCTTCATCTAAATACATTTAATTGCAATGTGCTGAAAGATTAACCAAAGACATAGGCTTCATCTAAATACAATTAATTGCAATGTGCTGAAATATCATTGTTGCCAAGTTACATCAGCACACTGGTTTATTATTGACACAGGCAAGTTGCCTACAACATCCAGCCCTTCGTTTAATATTCTAAACCCAATGCGGCCCTCGGGCCGAAATAATTGCCCACCCCTGTACTAGACTAATGCTTGAGCTGGCTTTGCCCCAGGGCAGACTCCTGACATGATGTTTAGTTTAGTTTAGTTTGCGTGTGTGTGTTTGTACTCGTCATTTACTCTTTATGAAAAAAAAAAACAAAACAAAAAACTAACCCCTCTTTGCAACTGCACTTGTTGTTCTGTATATCTCTTATGCACTTTGTATTTGCTTGTGATGTTGGCTTGATTATGTCCTCTTTTTGAAAGTCGCTTTGGTTATAAAGCGTCTGCCAAATGCAATGTAATGTAATGTAATGTAATGTGGATTGGGACATGTTTAGGGAGAGCTCCATGGGTCGACAGATCTATTCGTGAAGCCCTGAACGCACGAACAACTGCGTATAACTAATGTCTTCTATCTGGAAATATGGCGCCATATAAATCAACTTGTTATGAGCTCAGAAAAGCAGTGAAATTGGACAAGAAAAGATATTGAGAGAAAGTTGAGTTGAATCTGAGTAACGACGACAGTAGAAGTGTATGGCAGGGGTTGAAGATGATCACTGATTATAAAAGACCTCCTCTCACCATGGCTGCGAACTCAACGCTGGTCAACGAGCTCAACGCATTCTATGCACGCTTTGAGGTCAGTGACGACGAGCGCACTCACAGTAACGCACGTGTTTTTAACAGCGCAAGTGATGCAACTGATGTACACACCAGTGTTTGTCCTCTACCATCAGTGTCTATGCATGATGTTAGAAGAGTACTTAAGCAAGTAAACGGCAGAAAGGCAGCTGGGCCAGATGGTATTCCTGGAAGGTTGTTAAAATCTTGTGCTGATCAACTTGCACCTGTCTTCACAACAATATTCATATCCTTAGCAAGTTCCACTGTTCCCAATTGTTTTAAAAGGTCAACTATCGTACCCGTACCCAAAAAGGCCAATCCAAGCTGTTTGAATGACTACCGCCGAATTGCTTTAACATCTGTTGTAATGAAGTTCTTTGAGAATCTTGCTCTTCTGTCCCTGGCTCATTAGACCCCCTTCAGTTTGCCTATCGTGAAAATAGGAGCACTGATGATGCCATCTCCCATGTCCTTCACGCCACTCTTTCTCACCTGGATAAAGGACAGGGCAACTATGCAAGACTACTATTCATTGACTACAGCTCAGCATTTAATACCATCGTGCCCTCAAAACTAGTACCCAAGCTGAAAAACATTGGACTTTGTCATTCTCTATGTGCATGGATACTCAACTTCTTATCAAACAGACCTCAGGCAGTGAAGATTGGCAACTGCTCCTCTAGCATAATCTCCCTCAACATCGGCGCGCCGCAAGGTTGCGTTCTCAGCCCTGTGTTGTACTCCTTTATACCTATGACTGCTCAGCTATCCACAGCTCCAATTCCATTGTGAAATTTGCAGATGACACAGTGGTGGTTGGACTCATTTCCAACAACGATGAAACAGCCTACCTAAATGAGGTTGAGATGTTGTCATCCTGGTGTGCAGAGAACAGTTTAGAGCTCAACGTCACCAAAACCAAAGAACTTGTGGTGGACTACAGAACTATGCTCAAAGAGTGAGCAGTTTCAAGTATCTAGGCGTCAACATTTCTGAAGATCTGTTTTGGTCACCTCACATCACCACCGTAGTGAAAAGGGCCAGGCAGCGTCTGTACCACCTCAGGAGGCTAAGGAAGTTCAGAATTCCATCAGACATGCAGAAGGCCTTCTATTCTGCCACAATTGAGTCAGTAATTACAGGAAGCATAACAACGTGGTATGGCAACTGTACAGCTCAGGATAAGATAACCCTGCACAGAGTAGTGCATGCTGCAGAAAAAATGACTGGCACCATCCTTCCAGGGCTGCAAGATATATGCAAGAAGGCTAAAAACACGAGCACAAAGGATTATGAAAGACACATTCCATCCTAGTCACTCCATGTTCGAAAGGCTGCCCTCAGGGAAATGACTACGTTCCATAAGATGTAGAACAGAGAGACTGCGTAAGAGTTTTTTTTCCTCAAGCCATCCGCTTTTTAAATTAAGACAATAACTATTTTTAATTATTTTTATTTTATTTTATTATTTTTATTGTTTACCATCCAACACAGCACAGAGCAGTTGCAATCCCCATTTCACTGCCAATTGTGCTTGCACAAGGAAGCACGTGACAAATAAAAATCTTGAATCTTGAATCTATACGAGCTGAGGGTGTGAGATGCGGATGCGAGCAGAATGCCCATACTGGACGGCACAACAGGTTTGTTTTCCGGAACTGCAGATGACAAACAACACATCTAAGGAGGGAAATGCACATCTAAGGAGGTGAGGATGTGCACGAGAGCGAATTGTGCTGTCCTTGCAATTTGAGCCTTTTTGTGCATGAGTAGTGTCAAATCGGGTTGTAGTACTGCTTCAACTGTGCGATTCACTCACGAGGGGTGACCAGGATTTCAATCTGTTTTGATTTTCTTACGACCATACAATTGCAGATCGCTGGTCGTGAGGTGAAATCGTTTGTAGTTACTATACACAATGCGAGATTCATGATTGGTTGGAGATTGAGCAAAAAACACAGCCCGATTCCTAAAAAGTTTTGCAACTGACAAATCGTGGCAACATCGGGCCAAAAATCGCATCGTGTATGCCTGGCTTTAAGGAGAACTTGTACCGATTTCAATATGCTGTTGTATTGCTCACGCTACCCTTGACTTGTCAGTACCCGGTGATGCTACATTTTTCGGCTCAACCCTTTCCAAAATCTGAGCTATTCTAATGGGGGCAGACTTTGTTCACATTAAAAAACCTTCTTAAAATAGGCCTACTACAAATATTATCCCAAAATGTATCACTGTTTGCTTGTTGTCTGCTGATGTTGCATAACCTTTTGGATGCTATTGGGAATAAATCAAGATGTTTTTTTTTAAATGTACAGATACTCTGCCCCCATTACAATGACCAGGATCTCAGAAAAGGCTGAAGAAAAAAAAATATTCTCAGGTACTGACAAGTTCAGGGTAGTGTGAGCATTTGTAACACCCACCAACGTAATAACTTCCCACCAACGTAATAACCCTGCCAACGTAATAAAAAAGTGTGCATTTCAAACATAATAGCCCCGCCAACGTAATAATTTCCTGCTTCTTGAAGGTTCTCAGGAACCCAAAAGTAGCTTACTATGAAAGTGGTCCATTCCTTGTATCACACTTGTATCACACTTCTGCAGAACATTAAGGGAGCTTAAATTACTTAACTTTTTGATTGTCCTGCAGTAAACATGTTTTTTTTGTTTGTTTATAAACACGGTGTTGTGAGGAGGGGCAAGACACTGGCAGCCAACCATGTGAGCTAATTTTTTGACCGACAGTGGTTTCCAACAATCAGAGGTTGAGTTGTGCGCAGCTAGGGTTGCGCAGCCAGGGTAAAACAAAAATTGAGAACCCATGTATAGTGACAAAAAGCTGAAAATTGCAGAAGGTCAAGTGCATGAGAATAGGCCAGCTTTTCAAGTCCTGACCAAGTGCGTGAGAATAGGCCAGCTTTTCAGGTCCTGACCAGCATACACATTACTTTGGCAGGGTTATTACGTAATAATTTCCTGCCACTGTAATTAAGCTGGCAGAAAGCTATCTATTATGTTGGCAGGAGGCAAGAATTATTATGTTGGCAGGAAATGATTATGTTCGCTTGGCTATTATATCTGAAATGCAAATTTTTTATTACATTGGCAGGGTTATTACATTGGTGGGAAGCTATTACGTTGGTGGGTGTCATACTTCCCACCAACGTA
The DNA here is from genome assembly GCF_034702125.1 of Engraulis encrasicolus. NCBI lineage: Eukaryota > Metazoa > Chordata > Actinopteri > Clupeiformes > Engraulidae > Engraulis > Engraulis encrasicolus. Next base: position 55,716,404 of record NC_085861.1, on the reverse strand, counting down.
ATAATTTCCTGCCAACGTAATACTTATTACGTTGGCAGGAAGCTGTATATTACGTTCGCAGGAGGCAAGAATTATTACGTTGGCAGGAAGTTAATACGTTGGCCGGGCTATTACCGCAGAGATACACCAGCGGCGATCTGAGCGAGTCGAGCGACGGAAGTAATTGACTTTGTATTGAGTCGAGAGACAAAAGCGATTCTGGAGACTAGAGCGATTTGCGCGACGAGCGCGACAATTTGAAGTTGAAATCTTTTCAACTTTCTATGACGCGGTTCGGCGACAAGCCGCGACAGCCAATGACTGTATAGAGGTCAGTGACCACAGCCAATGGGAATGCTTGAATGCTTTGCCTTCTGCCTGTACGGACATACTCTAGTCTCCTCAATCTCTCGTATCGCTTGCTGCTACACTCTGTCGCTTGAATCGCGTCGCCGCTGGTGTATCTCTGCGGTTACGTTTGAAATGCACACTTTTTTATTACGTTGGCAGGGTTATTACGTTGGTGGGAAGTTATTACGTTGGTGGGTGTTACAGCATTACAACTGCATGTCGAAACTGGCAGACGTTATCCTTTAAGTCCATTTGTGATCACAGTGCACAAATGTGGGCAATGCCACTGACTTAAAATCAATTGATCTTGTTAGGCCAGACCGTGAAGTGGCAAAAACTAAGTGCAAGCCCTATGTGCCTATGCAAGCCATGTGCGGGGCTTAGCAAGCTGCACCACAGCACCTCCTAAGCAAGACATTTTTTCATCCACTAATGTTGCAAAATGTTAAAATGCTGAATGTCATCATAGACATGCATTTGCAATTGTAAAGGTTTTATGCAAATATTAACTGCTCTCCGCAACCACCCACCCAACAACATAGCCATAGAGTATGTACAATCCACTAAGCAATTTATACAAATCAGGATGGCATTTACAATATGGCTAAAGAAGGGTAACAAATAATGAAGATCATATTTGTGAATGGGCAACATATATTTTGGAAATCAACTACTAAAATGAATGATGGCTTTTTACCCACATGACACTGTGACGTCGGTCACTTTCATCTGCTGCAGACTCTGTCTGCCGTGGATACGGAGCTGTGAACGGAGTGCTTCCATGACGCGTTCCTCTGACACCTCCGGGAGAAGCTCCAGATCGGCAGCTGGAATCTGGAATTGGGCCCAGTAGTAGGCCTTGACGCCCTCACTAAAACACAAACAAGTTGGATGACACACAACTTGACGACGGCGTCATATGTATGACATAACAGTGTCATAGCAGTGTCGTAACGCAGTCATGCGTATGTCATAAACATGATGTCAAGGTCAAACATTTTATGACTTTGTCATTAAGTGACATTTGGTTATGGTGAAAACAGCCTTAACTTTTCATGACCATTTAAAGTTTATAACATTGACATCATGTTTATGACTAGTCCATGACCATTAGAACACTGTTATGTCATACGTAGCCTACTCAACTCAAATGTTGAGTCATGTTGTAAATATGTTTGTCAAACTGAAGAAGTGAATGTCATAGTTGTGTATTGTAATGTTGTGATATTTCAGTATAGTAGTTCAGAGACTAGTACGTCTCAATTAGTCATTTTGAACAGTGAGATGATATTGTTAACTTTGATATACTACAGTTTGCCTTGATTTATTTGTACAAAACAGTAGTTGTACACCAGTGTGCCTTCACTTCACTTCACTATCACTTATTGTACTGGTTATCACTGGTCCATCACTGTCACTCACCAATGTTAAATGCTCAGTATTATTTATTACTTCATCACTTTACTGATATTGGACCATCACTGTTACTTGTCCTGTCTTGCACTTTGATGTCAGTCTGTAAATGTCAGTCCTGTGTATGTCTATGTCCTTTCATGGTATAGAGAGAAAACATCATTTCAATTTTCTTGTATGACCTGTGCATATGAAGAAACTGACAATATAAGCTGACTTGACTTAATATGAATAATATTAGAAGGACTCCAGTCTTACCTGAAGGCTGAAATCACTGCCTTTTTAAAGAACTTGGACAAGATGGGGTCTGTCTTCAATGTTCCTGTCAACTGAAATACAAAAGCTGTAAAATCAATCTGTGCCTAATAAATACTACAACGTTTAAAAGAAGAATCTTAGAAAAGAAGATCTTTTACAAATGTGCTGGGGTTTAGAGTTCATTTAACACCTTTGAGTTATATGTATTTAATAGCCAATGTGACGCACGGAATTTAAGCATAATGTGTTATTTTTACTTGTCTATTTGCACATAACATTGTTGAACAACCCCCCCCCCCCCCCAAAAAAAAAAACACATATTGTAAAATAAATGTGGTATGAAATCAAGTAATTGGTTTAAAGTGTTATGCATGCATGACTTTAGGCAAAAGGGATGCGGAAGACCTACATTGCAAGCCAACACACGGCATATACTGAAGCGTCACCGCAAGAGATTTTAAAACCCAAGTCGTTTGGAATGTGTGGCACTGGAATATAAATGAATGAATCCATTTTGCCCATCACTGGTCCTCACATCAGGGCCGCTGACAGCTTTGGCTGGGCCCAGGACAAAGTCACCTAAACAGGCTCCTCCCCCAGTTCATACGTACAATGAAATGAGAACCCAATTCTGGGCCCTCTCTGTCCCTGGGACAACTGTCCCATTTGTCGCTCCCTCCTCACATGCCCATTTATGGACAGGTGTATCAGCCAAGGTGCACAGCATAAGCATGACATACAGAATACAGAAATATCTCACAGTTTGTCAAAAGACGTGACTGAGATTGAGATCAAGATCACAGCCCTTTTGAATGAACTTTTCTGGTATTTTCCCTTTTGAATGACCTTTGCTGGTATTTTCTAAAAAAGGGCAGATTTTTGATGGGCCCTAGGCAATAACCTATCGGTAGTCTGCCTATTGGTAAAAACCGGCTCTGACATTATTACTCACTGTTTCTTCCAAAGTATTTGCCATATCTTCAAAGTCTTCGCTATTAGGATCCTCGAGTGTGTCCAAGTATTGCACTCCAGACAGTTCCATCTGGCCGCTGAAGACCCTCTTGGCTGACTTCCTCTGCTTACTCAGGGTGGCATCCTCCGTAGCGTCACGTTGGCCTGAGTACAAGAATTATATTTGCTATTGTTATATTTGTGATGATATTGTGATCATATTTGTTATTGGTGTTGGAGTATCGTAACTGGGATGTGTTCATGTGAGGAGAATGCTCTTGAGATTGGGTTTGGAAAAGTGAGCTGTGAACCATACTTCTCAATGCTTTGTGTCATTACTCACGACCCATTATGTGATGAGCATGTGTTTCATGCCATGACAAAAGTATATAGGCTAGAGTAGAAATAAATTAAGAAGCAATTCTTTAAGTTTTCCTTTCTTTCAGACATGTGCTTGTATGTAGGCTAGTACATAAAACTCTTACATTTCATAAACAAAGGAAAACCTTACGAACTGACTTAACAGCTAGACATAATGAACATCATACATCTAGAATAAAAACCCTTCATTGCCGTACAAGGATACAAGGATGGTTATTGGTCACATACATAGAGTAACTTTTGCATGTAGTGAAAGTAAGTGAAATCATGCTACAGTACAATGACATTTAAATACTGTCTTTTAAGGTGCACTGTATAGGATGGTGGCCAGAGTAGGTATTGCAACTATGTTGCTCATTGCCTATTGCCAAATTATCTTTTCCTGAATATACATTAAAAAATACACTAATACTAGCATGACCAAAGTACAGCAAGTTTTGCAGCTGAAAATGTCGATTTCTGGACATTCAAAATGCTGGAGATGGAGATTGGAGAAGATCCACCTTATATGAAAAGTGCAATTTTCCCAATCAAAATGAATTTGATGGTGGTGGTACAGTAAGTATTTGTGAAAAAGGTAACCTTTGTGAATGGGCAGTGTGAATTCTGGAAAGAAACTGATTAAAATATCACACAGGGCATCTTTTAAAAGCACAGAGCAGAAGTGCTGTATCATAAAGACATATAGAGCAGGAGGTCATGTTGAATTGCCATGTAGACCTCAAAATACTTCCCTTGCCATTTCCCTTGCTTGTTTCGCTGGTCTTGGCAAAAGTAAAGCGACAGAGACTTTGCTTTACTGACAGGTTAGGATTAGGCATGGTTTTGGTCAAGGCACAGCAGAGCATTTTCGCTTTTTGCAACAAAAAATCACAGACACGGCGGGAAAACGCCAAACTTGGTCACATGACAAAAGTGCTTTCCAGTGGTGTTGAGGACCACAGCTTTCCTTGCAGAAGCGCATCTCAATGCAGAATAAACTGCTGTGAAATAAATACGCCTTTGCATGATGCCAGTCTGCACTGCAGAAGTTTCCTAGCCTAGTAAACCAGCGCTACCCGCTGGACGATAAACATTTTACACATCCAGTCTCACATTTAGGTTGGTTTATCAGGCTAGAAGTTTCCAGTAGCAGACTAAACCCCAAAACCACTAACTAGTGAAACAGGTTACTGAACACCTGATGGTGCCCGAGGCTCTGGATGACAAATAGCCTACACTTCCACTGCCTTCTGACGGAGGATGCTTTCATGTTAATTAGTAGTTTATTTCATGATTCATGCTGCCCAACAAATGTTACCTGTTGCATACACTACTTACCATCACCATCAAATTTTAAGAATCCATTATGACTTTTAATAAATGGAAAGGTGGGTAATCAATACTTTAATGACTTTTCGTGGGGACCAAAACATGTTTTAATTTGGTCTTGATTTGGCCTAATTACGTGTAGGCCTATAATGTTCAGAAGCTGAATTTTGGTCACAACCTTAACACAAACAAAATTCCGTGCACCCCCTGAAATCTCTGGCGCACCCCCAGGGTTTGCCCACACCCCAGGTTAAGAACCACTGAGTTAGATGAACTCTCGACAGAGCCTATTTCCAACACCATTATCTAATTTACTGCAAGCAGTGTCACTTCTTAGCCCTTCCCCATCTCTTTCTCACAGTGTCTTCCTGTCAACTCTAACTGTCTGCTGTCTCCTTTCTTCACCAGCTTTCCAGGCAAATAAACGTTCAAAAAGCCACAACGATAGACTTAAAAAATACATTTCAGGCTTAACTTACCCAAGAAATACCAAATGAGAAATCCTGCTACACCTGCAATGACCAGGAGTGTGAGGATGACGCCCACCACCAGACCAGCTCTCTTCTTGGACTTCCCCTTCTCTTGGTTGCTGAGGAAAGTGACATGCTCATGCTGTCCATGGTACCCCTTCAGTGGGAAGCAAAAAAGCATCACAGTAACATTTGGCCCAGTGGCACGGACAAACATTTTGGGGGGCAGGTGCGGAAGATGGGGGGAGGACTTTCAGCTGCCTTACTACTAGGCTGTATATATATGATAAGGGGGCCTTGGATAGGTTCACAGTAGCGTTTTGGAGAGCACGCACATCCAGATTAAACAGGTGCCGGACTTAAACACGGTTAAACATGAAAAGAGGGAAGGTCCGCACACTGTTGCTGCTCCAGGTTTATTAACACAACGATTCGACCATGCAGTCTGGTCTTCATCAGGTGTAGGTCAAAACGTTGTGTTAATAAACCGGGAGCAGCAACAGTCTCGCCTTGGATAGGTTGCCAGGAAAAGTATAGCAAAACAAAATAAACAATTGAATATATATTGAATAATTAATGTACAACAAAATAAACCAAAAAATAAACTAACCAAGATTCCCATCAGTTAAGAAAAGCATTGTAACAATCTATTGCATCTCCAAACATTACTTATTATGGTTATTAATGGGCCATTGCCTCACAGACCTGGACTTTTCAAAGGGGGCGCGCACAGAAAAAATAGTGTGTTACTGGCCCATGTCAGGCGGGCCTTGGCTGAAATGTAATGGTAGGCTATATGAGGGGCCTTGGCTTGTCATGGTAAAGTTTGGGAACCCCTGATCAAGACCAGGAGTTGCACTTTTTGTCTTAAAATAAAATCAAGTCCAAGGCATTATTCCAGGCCTTTACCAGTCATCATGTAGGCCTTATTCTACACACAATGGTCAAGTCAAGTCTTAAGTGATTGAATAGCAATGAAGTTAAAACCAGATAACTGTCAAAACCCAGAATTCCATTGTTGTATAATTCAACCGAGTCGCTACTGGAGTGAAACTAGTTTTTATGATATAATAGGCCAACTGTAGAACCTTGTTTTTCGTGTTTTTAGGGACTAATGGCGTAGGCCATTATTGATTTGAACTGGGTGGGAATTACAGCGCATAACATAATATAACCAGAAAGTAGGCTACCTACATTTGGCCATCTTTTGGGGAGGATTGTCCTCTATGCTATACTATACCAACGCAAATCTTTTTGTGGCAGCCTGCTTTTATTGGTCACACTTTTGTGTTAACTGAAAGCAACATAAGGGGGGAAGTTCTATTGGGTGATTAGGCCTACCAACACGCACTGTGGGAAATTCTGACAAGTGCATTACGCGGATTCTCTCAATCTATGGGGATATGATATCGTGTGAGCACGCAGTGTAACATAAGTAACTTTTCTCTGCTCGATGAACATTCTATCTACCAAACGTGTTGGTTTTTAGTAGGCAAACATACCTGATTGTATTGCGCAGAGTTCATTTTGCCAGTAGGTTGGGGAACACAGGGCGTGACCTGTAAGAAAAACTACGCTTTGAAGCTTCGTTGTTGTCTATTCATAGGCATAGGCATACTCGTCGTCCTCTCATCTCCAAAACACAATAGGCAGCGTAATTTCAGCCTAGCCTACATTCACCACTATATAGTCGCCTACTTTACGCACAGAAAAAAGACGACGAGACGGACACTCTTGTGTTCTTCCGTATAGCCAAGTGGTTGAATCTCACTTCCCAGGTGAGACCCAAACAGGTAAAACCGGTGTTACGGATTCCTCAACTGCACGATTATGAGCAAGGCTCAGAAGAGACAAGCAATAGGAAAAAAGAGATGCATCGCCGTGCAAACGTATCACTACATTTTCGAGACTTACAAAATATTAAGAAGCAATAGCCATAAGGGGTCTTGAAAACAGAACTTGCTTGAACTAGATTCTACGACTGCATTTCCAGAATGTATGCTGCCCATTCACAAATGCTATCTGTCGAAAATTTAATGAATATAATTTTTAACCTACTCATTATGACTTGAAAAACACTACAATGTGGATCTTCTCCGTGTCCAGTATTTTGAATTATGCTGCAGTTACAGTGAGTCCAAAAAGTATTTGAGCCCTTGCTGATTTTTCCGGTTTGTCCACTAATAAAGACATGACACATGATCATTCTATACATTTAATTATAATATGTATTCTAACATGGAAGGGCAGAATATCAAAAATAAATTCCAGAAAATAACTTTAAAGAATGTATTTTAATTGATTTAATTTAGGCAAATAAGTATATGGCCCCTCTAGCCAAAGAAGACAGAGCTCCTTTGTGGCAAAGCCCTAGTTGTCTAGCACACAGATGCTCCTTTTAGTTGATTACAATGTTTGTGCATATATTAGAAAGGATTTTTGCCCACTTGTCTTTGCAGATTATGTCTAAAACATTAATAGTTTGTGGCTGTGTAGCTTGACAAATAGGAGGTTCAGTTCCCTCCATAGACTTAGGCCTACTATAGGATAATGTTTGGAGACTGTCTAGACTCTAGGCCACTACATGACTTTAAAGGGACACTGTGCAGGAAATGGTCAAAAAAGGTACTGCAACTATGCTGCTCATTGAAACTGGGCTGCCTATTGCCAAATTTGATCTTTACATGAAAGTTTACTGCGTAATAAACAAATCTTTTCTAGTATGGTCCAAGTACAGTCATTTTTGCAGCTAAAATTATTATTTTTGGGAATTCAAAATGGCGGACAATGGAGATGATCCCCCTTTTCATGTATGAAAAGTGCAATTTTTCCAGTCATAATGAATACTTAGAATTTGATGCTGGTGGTAAGTATTCATGAGAAAGGTAACATTAGTGAATGGGCAGCATGAATTCTGGAAATAAACAACTAAAAATATCACACAGTGTCCCTTTAATATGCTTCTTCTTGTGCCACTCCTTCGTTGCTTTGACTGTATGTTGCGTATTATTGTCATGTTGGGAGATCCAAAAATGGCCCACCTTCAGTCTAGTGGTGTGGGGGAAGGACGTTGGCACTCAGGATTGCACATTACATGTCTCTCATGTCTCATGTCCCTCAAACCATGCATTATGTTGAGGAGGGTGTTCTTGGGATCATAGGCAACAGTTCTCATTCTCAAAACATTGAATTGTGTTAATGCCAAACAGCTTGATTTGGGTTACATCTGACTACAGCACCTTATCATATTCTAAACCAGTCTGATGTTCGTTGGCAACAGGAGGGCTGCAGTGCACAGGTTCTTTCTGAAGCAGGGGTACCATGTGTGCACTACAGGATTTTAATCTGATTGAGCGCTACCAATAGTTTTCTCAGTGATTTTGGTCCCAGAAGCTTTGATATCATTGCCTAGTTCAGGGGTTCCCAAACTTTACCATAGTAAGGCCCCCCATATACCGGTAGATTCCAGTCAAGGCCCCCCTGACATGGGCCATGCCACACTATTTTTTCTGTGCACCCCGTTTCACAACTCAATGAAGTTAATGCATTCCTAAACCCATTCAAGTACAGAAAGCATAATACAGAAACACTGTAAAGAAGAAAATGATTCCACTGGGATTGTTTAGCTTATTTTTGGTTTATTTTGGCCTCTTAAGTTATGCATTTTATTTTGCTATATTTTCCTGCCAACCTGCTGCGGCCCCCCTGGCACCCCCTCTCGGCTCACCAGGGGTCCCCGGCCCCCACTTTGAAAAACACTGGCCTAGTTCATCCCGTACAGGTCTAGGGTGCTTTCTTGCTGTTCTCATGATTATCGAATCAAATCTTGTACAGAACCCCAGACAGGCGGGATAGTCATTTTGTATTCCTTACATTTTGGAAGAAATGCATCAACAGTTGGGTCCTCTTTCTTGTGGTTTTGTAGCCCATTTCCTCTTTGTTCAGGTCTAAAATCCTGTCCCTGATATCCTTTGACCACTCTTTGGTCTTTCCCATGTTGGTGAGGTTGGAGTCTGATTGATTCACTCATACTGATACTGATTCAATGTGTCTTTTATGCATGCTACAGGTGTCTTTAATTCAGACGACAAGTTGATAGGAAGTGCCTATCTGGTCTGTGGGACCATAACTGTTATCAGTTGGCAGGGGATCAAATACTTATTTTTTTCAATGAAATAGAAATGCATTAATATATATTCTCTTACGGTAATTTCTGGATTTTCTTTTTGATAGTCTGTCTTTCCATATTAGAATACATATTATCATTACATTTATTGACTGATTATGTCCTTGTTAGTAGGGAAACCAACAAAATCAGCAAGGAATCAAATACTTCTTAGACTCACTGTATAGACAATGTTGACTGCAAAAGTTAGCCCTGCTGGGCTTAGGCCTACTGGCACAACTGTATCTCTTTCATTTCGTGAAATATTCACGAAAAAAATAACTTTAATTTTCGTGGTGCATTCACGTTATTGCCCGTATTTCGTGGTTGGCCAACAAAACGCTGCCTATTCATTTGAATTGCCCTACTGCTGCCTAGCGACCCACTAGTTTGACGCCCTTTCGGTACCGTCACATGGTAATCAAACATTTCAAACAAGCAATTTAGGGTTAGGGTTAGGTTTAGGTTTAGGGTTAAGGTTAGGTTTAGGTTTAGGGTCGTATGACATAAGGCGTAAGTACCGAAAGGGCGTCGAATTAGTGAGTCCAGAGTGAATCAGCAGTGTTCTGTCAGCACCCCCTCCCCGCCCCTGCAGACGCTTGGATAACCATAGCAGCAGTCGGGCAATTCAAATGAATAGGCAGCGTTTCATTGCCCAACCACGAAAACGGGCAATAACGTGAATGCACCACGAAAAGTAAAGTTATTTTTTTTCGTGAATACTTCACGAAATGACAGACGTAGGGCTCACTGGTAATAGGCTACTAGGGTCTAAATAATTCAGATTTTTTTTTCTGGCGGGGGGGAAAAAAGTGAATAAGCAGCAATCAAAATAGGTAGGCCTGATTGCATGTTAAAAATGTACTAAAACATGTCCTCATGTTAGGCTACAATCAGTGTTTCCCAACCTTTTTTGTCTTGTGTACCCCCAAGCCTTTTTCGCTGTGCCATGAAGTACCCCCTAAGTCAAGTTCTATATCGCTTTCTCCATCCCTATGTAACGAAGCTCCATATATTTGTTAAACTTTCATTTTTCCAAGTACCCCCTGCAGTGTGCTCGCGTACCCTTAGTGGTACACGTACCCCTGGTTGGGAAACACTGGGCTACATGATTGTAAATACTGTTATGTTCTTTCATTAACACCAGAGGCTGCAACAGTGCGCAAAGCAAAATGATAATTGTGTGTGATTGTTCATAGCTACAGTATTACAAACCCCAACTCCATAGAAGTTGGGACACAAGATACATTGTGAATAATAACAAAATACTGCCATTTTCAAAACATCTGCTTCTTACATTAGAGGGAGAACGGCACAAAGAAAACATATCAGCCATCAAAACTGACCAAAAATATTGTTTTGGGGATATTCATGAATATGTAAAGACAACACGTCTCAAAAGAGTTGGAACGGGGACAATAAAAGGCAGCAAATGCCAAGGAAGACTAAAAACAAAACAAAAGACAACACTTCACAGTTAAATACATTAACCGATGAGATGATTTTATATAAAAACAGTGTTAATTCCTATCTTGGACATGATTTCACCAGCTTAAATGGAGGGTGTATTCCTTGTCATGTTTTGCAATGTTTTGCTTTCTGTAGTGCTTAAAGTGTGACAGGTCTTGACCAAAAGCCTGCTATTTTATCACCTGCTGGTCCTTATGGTGGAGTTAAACTATTGAAACATAGTAGATAATGAAAAAAAAAAAGGGAAAGCCCATTGGGAAACTCCAACTCCCATTGTCATTGTGACACAGCACTCCACAGCACACGAGTGAACACTGCACACAACGAAATTGCATTTATGCCTCACCCGTGCAAGGGGGCAGCCCTCAGTGGCGCCCCATGGGGAGCAGTGCGGCGGGACGGTACCATGCTCAGGGTATCTCAGTCATGGAGGAGGATGGGGGAGAGCACTGGTTGATTACTCCCCCCACCAACCTGGCAGGTCGGGAGTCGAACCGGCAACCTCTGGGATGCAAGTCTGACGCCCTAACCGCTCACCCATGACTGCCCATGCAATTTGTCCTTACCATGTGGCAGTAATTGAAGATCTCCCTTCAAAATGCAATGCATGAGTGGCTTCTCATGCGGTTTAAAACCCATTTATATCATTCAGCACATTATTTAACTCTAAAGATGAGTGAGAACAACTTAACCAATGCACTACTGCACCCCCATGCCATCATGGAGGCTGACTTTTGAAGTTAGCACTAACACAAGTTGGATGGTCCGTTTTCACTGTAGCACAGGATGTGCAAGACTTTATTTTCAAAAAGAATTGACTTCTGCAACTTTTACTGACTTCTGTAAGCAAAGGACAGTTTCCCATGTCTTCTGGGTCTAACTCAAGTGAGCTAGGGTGCATATGAGAATGTTAAAGCCCTCTATCATTTGCACACATGAAGCATTCTTAATATGGACAATTTTCAATAGCTGTAATTCTTGGAGTGTCATGAACCTATACAATGATGGAAATGACAAAAATATGTGTAATATTCACTCAATCATGGTAAATCAAAGGAAATTCAAAAATGTATGTAATAACTATGGTAATTATTCCCTCTGCATCTTTAATTCTGAGTGACTCAGCCTCTCTGTGATGGTCTTATACCTGGACACTCATATTGTCCATCAGTACAATTCATTTTGAAATGTTCTTCTTTGTTGTTTTATCTTATTTGGATGTTTATTACATCTCACTGATCCCCGTCCCAACTTATTTGAGACGTGTTGCAGTTATCAAATTAGAAATGAGTACAGATGTTCCTCAAAACAATATTTTTTCTCAGTTTTAACACTTAATATGTTGTCTTTTCACTATTATCCATTTAATGAATGGTTTGAATGTTTTGAAAATGATAGCATCTTGATTTTATTCACAGTTTACCAAACGTCCCAACTTCACCGGAGTTGGGGTTTGTATTTTGACCTAATGGACATTTCCGCGGAGGTAGTGGGCGTGGCACAAAACCTTCGGCCCCCTGATAGAAAGGCGAAGATGCAGAGGGATCTTTCAAAACGGCAATTCCTAAGAATGCCTAGCCTAAATCAACAATGGCTTCACCGGAATAAGACTGAGGTTTTCTGGCCCAGACAGAGTTCAAGACCTGTAGCCTATCCCATTAAACATCTGTCGGGTGACGTGTGGAGGACTGTGTACAGGACTCGGAGATGCATTCACAAATGAGACCGGGGCTTGTTGGCACACTTTTCAGTTCAAGTGTAATATCTTTGTCACACATTGCAACTCCCAAACTAAGGTAGGCCTATTCTAAAAGGTTTAGGCCTACACCTCAGCTAAATATTAGGCACGGTTGGTTGACAATTCATTATTTACATCTATATGTGATTAAAGAGTCATTGTGAATTTATGCCAAGTTGCTAGTCTGATTATCTTCAAGATGGACATCATTTTAGAGTTGAGAGATATGACCTGTAATGGCCCAGAAAATGAGCGTGTGCCAACTTACCCCTGTGCCAACTAGCCCCGGTCTCCCCTACCACAAACTTTGAGCAGTTAATGGTGTTTGGCCCAAGAAGCCCATGAGAATTCTGAAAATATAGGCGTTTTAATAACGGCTTCAACATAGATGCATCAACAAAGATTAAAAAGACATTGCAATTTCATAGACTTTTCAAGCCATTTTCTTTTATTTAAATTTTTACTGAAGCAAGGATACAAAAAAACCCACAGAAATTAATTTGAAACACAATAAAAAAGAGAAAATTACATTTTGTTACTTGAATGATTTGCTTTGAGGAGAAAAAACAAACAAACAAAAAAACTAAACATTAAAGTTACACTGTATAGGATGGTGGCCAGAGCAGGTATTACAACTATACTGCTCATTGAAACTGTGCTGCCTATTGCCAAATTTAATCTTTTCATGAATATTTACAAATGAATAAACTAATATTTACTAGTATGACCAAAATACAGCAAGTTTTGCAGACAACGGAGAAGTGGAAATGGACAATGGAAAGCGCAATTTCCCCAGTCATAATGAATACTTAGAATTTTATGGTGGTGGTAAGTATGCATGAAAGGTAACATTTGAAAATGGGCAGCATGAATTCTGGAAATAAACCACTAAAAATATTACACAGTGCACCTTTAAGAACTATTCATGAAATTTTGGTCATGGAGATTAAAAGGCTGAGAAAGTGTTTATTCCACACCAAGGGGGATGGTGAAAGACAAGTAGTCCGACACTTCCCCCCACTCCCCTCTCAGATGCTGGAAAATTGAGATCCAAGTTGTCAGCACCGCAATCCAGAGAAGTAAGCCCAGGGCCGATCTCTTAACATCTGAAAAAGCCATGCAAAGTAATAAAGCATAGAAAAAATGATTAATTGTGTTCAAAACTAGCTTAGTCATGGTGGAGGACGGTAGAGAGCACTGGATAATTACTCCCCTTACCAACCTAGCGGGTCGGGAATCAAACTTTCCACATTTGGACTACAACTCTGATGCCCTAACCACTCATTAGGCCAGTGGTTCCCAACCTTTTTCTTAAGGGACCCATGTTCTTACTATTGTAAGCTTTGGTGACCCAACCACGCGAGCGCCCACACGAGACGGAGTCACAAGATGCCCTCTGTTTCCTGCGAAAACTAATTTTAGTTATTTTATTCCTCAATTCGTCTTTGGTCAAATATAGAGTAAATGTTTTAATGTAGCACTTACAATGTGTTGCTTCTATGCATTTATTAGTTAAATGCTTTATCTTTTATTCAACATGGGCTATATATATTTAAAATGAAACCCCTTAAAATCAAGAGGGCTCCGCGACCCCCTGTGGATCTTTGGCGACCCATAAGGTGGGTCCCGACCCATAGGTTGGGAACCACTGCATTAGGCAACACTATGCTACAAATGAGTATGTGCGAATACCCAAAGTAAGCATTCAACCAGGAGACGAACGGTACCTGGATGACTTTCTATATCCGGTCATATTTGCAGTGGGCAAACAATGGTTACTTTGCTATCCCAGAAGTCATGCCATCAGGGGTGGCCCCCCAGTGACCGATCCAGTTCAAAAGTTATGTCACTGGTTGTAATACGCCCAATCTGTGTGTACTAGTGGCTGGCTTTCTACATAAAAGCAACTGGTCAGGGCGTCGAGTGGCAGCCACTGGTAAGAAGGCAGAGGCAGGTTTCGGATGCACCCTCCCTCTATAACACTAAAATACACTCCAGCTCAAAATCTCAAGACCAGTGGAAAAATTGGGAGAATTTACATTTTACACTCTTGAACTTGAACAAAGTTAGAACTTCAGAATGAAAAAAAAGAAGAAATAGGGGCAAGAGACCAAAGGTTTTGAGAAGGCAATTTGTTAAAAACAACACTTAAAGTGAAAAAAAAAGAAGATAAAACCATAAAAGAGTATCGAGTCCACCATTGTGAGTCATTAAAAAAAAGAAAATTGTCACTGTGTTTCCAAAAGGCAAATGGTACTGGTCAGCCTGAGAACAGTAAAAGAGCGTGGTCCAAAAGGATAGATGGTCCAAAAGAGTGACGTTTCTATGGGGGAAGATCTCTTCTCGGGCAGTAATTGTGAATTTACAGCATTATCAAGTTTAAAAAAACACAGATAAGGCAACCCAGCTCCACCTGAAGCATCATTGTTTCATTGAAGGAGAAGCCACCGCTGATGTAACGTATGAAACATCTCAGGTGGCATCTCCTGGCTATGTCGGTAACCGTGGATATCATCAAGTGTCTCTATCCTTGAAGATCACCTTATCTACAATGCAGCACTGTGGAGAGGGCATCACTATAATTCTTCAATGGGAACAATGGCGCTTTCTGAGCTTTCAGTTCTGAGCATGCGGGAACCAGAAAGTTGACAGGCTTTTCAGCTTTATAATGCTATAATTCACAATAACCACCTGAGGGAGGATATTTTCAGAGAAACATCACTCTTTTGGACAACCCTGCAGGCTCCCTTGATCGAGATCAAACATAACATTTGGGAATGGATGGCAAGGGATGTTAACAAAAATTATCGCCAGTTCCAGACAGTGGATACCCTTTGTGGAGAAACATTGCCATTTGGAAATACTCCCATTGAGCCATTGAACATGCCAGACATTTTTTGAAGGGAGCAGCAACAACAGTTGATTTTGTTTTTCACTCTAAAAATGTCAATTTTAGGGGCTTCAGGCTTTTTTTCTGCGTTTCTTGACTTGACTGTCTTTTCATTCACTTTTCATCCGCTGATACAGCCTATTTCAGTTTAAATGTGGTGCTTAATAAATCGCCTTCTCAAAACCGCAGGTCTCTTGTCCCCATTATCTTTTGACCTTTTGATGTTATACCGATAACAACCTTGTTCAAATCCAAAATTGTAGAATGCAAATTCTTACAATTTTTCAACTAGTCTTTAGATTTTGAGCTGGAGCATCAGTTTTTGGTTTCATGGAAGGGCCATTGACTTATTTAGACAAAAATGTTGCCATTTACTAATATTATCATCATTATTATTACTTATTATTATAATTGTAAATATCAACATGGCCGACATGGGAAGCACACGTGAACGCCCCCCTTGTGATATTTTCCACCGGACAACTTGTTGATTTTTTTTTACATAAGCTAACGAGTTGCCGAGACTGGATAATATCTACTTCCGAGAGCAAATGAAATGCACATAATAATAATAATAATAATAATAATAATAATAATAATAATAATAATAATAATAATAATAATAATAATAATAATGATGTTTTCCAGGACACTGGCCCACGGTGGGGAAAGAAACAAAAACTAAGGGAATTAGCAGAAGTAGTACTAGTGGTCATGAGGAAGGAACCAAGAAGTATCTAACAAAATCAGTGCTTTGATATGCAGATGAGTGTACAAAAAGCAGTTGGCTTCAGGGGGACACTCAGTTTCATGTGAAACAAACAAATCATCATATCCAAGTTCTTCCAAGCAAACAAGTCACAAGCCAATTCAATCGAACCATGCCATTTTTTTTTAGCAAACCGTACACAGACCTTTTTCCAAGCTGGTCTTAAAAAGGGGGGGTCTGACTCTGCTTTTAAGGCTGGAACACGCTAAGCGTTAATTTGATTCAGCTGTATTCGCCTTCGGCCAGGCTTTCCTGGATACATGTCAACTGCTTCTTAGAGTTGACCGTTTTGTTTATGACTAGTTGCAAGGTCACACAGCGACATTATATATATGTTATACATGGGTATAACACATTCATATTATTAATAATTATATTATAACATAACAATACATTACAATTACAATTATCATCATTATCATCATCATCATTATTATTGAAGAGCTTTGTTGCAAAATGATGTATATCCATTTCGGAACATTTTGGGAAATTAACATTTTTTTTTGTATCCAGTATTACATTGCATTGCAAAATGCAATTTATATGGGTTTAAACAGAACGTTAGGACAATATTGGACTAGCAAAAATTCATGCATGGATGACAGGATATCTGAACAAAAAGTCAAAGAATGCGCGCACATCAGTGGCACAGGTGCTGGACCAAACATAAGATAAATGAAAAGAAAATAAAGGTCCGCAACACTGTTCGATGCTCCCAAAGATTTAATGGTACAACGTTTTGGACTAACCGTCCTTCATCACACTGTTTGATGCTCCCAAAGATTTAATGGTGTTGCACTGTGATGAAGGACGGTTAGTCCGAAACGTCGTGCCATTAAATCTTTGGGAGCATCAAACAGTGTTGCGGACATTTATTTTCTTTTCAGGATATCTGAACATAACAGTCATTTCCAATAATATTGGTGTTCACGTCATTTTGCAATGAAACTCTTCAATTATTATTATTTAGTATGTCCCACTCACATGTTTTAATCTGAGGTTGCTCATCATATGCTGGCTTCACAAACGCTTCTTTGAAAAACCACACGACATTCACCAGCCAAAGAAATGGAAGAAAGGCGAAGCCTCCTAAGATCAGAGAGGAAAGTATTTGGTTGGCACGCACACACATGGTCAACATGTTTCAGAAATATAGAATCACAGTTTCAAACACACACACACACAGTCAACATGTTTCAGAAATATAGAATCACAGTTTCAAATACACAAAGCGTTTACCCAGGTAATATTTTCGGCAAAGGCTGAGTTTTTCTTCATTAGGCACTCGTTCCAGATTCATTTCTTCAGCGTGTTGACGTTTTGGAGTCTCGATGTCTTGTTGATCAAAGATATATAAAAGAGCAAGTCATTTAACACTCAATATACAGTCATAGGAAAAAGTCTGTGCACCCTTTGAAATGTCTTACATTTCTGTCAAAATTGGTCATAAAACATGGTCTGACCTTCCCGGAAATTACAAGAAGAAATAATGAGCATTTTTGTTAACATTCAAAGGACAGCAAGGCATAAGTAAGTACACCCTTGAATTCAATAGGTTTTAACCCTCAGTTAGTCACAATAACCTTAACGAGACGTGTCCTGTAGTTGCAGATCAGACAACGAACAATCTGGACGTATCTTGTCTCCCTCTTCTTTACAAAACTGCCCATCTTCAGCAAGGCTTCTAGGAGGTCTGGAGTGAATAGCTTTCTTGAGTTCATGCTATATCATCTCAATTGTTTTCTGTCAGGGCTTTGACTGGGCTATTCCAGAGTGTGTATTTCATTGTTATGAAGCCATTCTAAAGTCGATTTTATTCTAAAATATGGGTCGCTGTCCCATTTCAGCACCCATCCTCTTGTGTTCTTAAACTGTGTGACAGACTACCTCACTTTTTCATAAATAAAAAAATATCTCAATAAACTTCTGAGTTAATTGTTACGCTAATAGCAAACTGACTAGGGCCTGAGGCAGCGAGGTAAATGCAAATAACGCTGGTTCCACCACCATACTTAAAAGTGGATATGTAACCAAGAATAACCAAGAATGGGGTTCATTCTGCCAATCTAAACATAATGTGGTTTCGGTAAAGAAAATATTGCTGCACCTTTGAGGTTTGCGAAAAGGCAATTATAGGCTATGCTTCACAGAATTACTGCTAAATACTCTGTTGACCAAAGCAATTGTTTAGGGGAACACACAATCTCTGTGTCTCAATCCACGCACTTATGCACTTCGGGCACTGCGTTTCAGTGCCTAGGGCGCTGACGCTGAAAATTTCAGTTGAGCCAGTGCACTGAAAGTGCCAGGATGATCCCCTAACAATGGCAGAAAAACGCTGTGCTTGAATGATGGACACTGCACGCACTAAACGGCCGCCATGTTGAGAATGAAATGGAGGAAACGAGGCGTTCAGCTCAGTAGAAGAGCTTGGTCAACAGTCTCCTAATTCTGTAAGCAATGTTGATGGGACACATACAACACTTGGTTTGGCATGAAAATGTTTGTGTGATTCTTACCCTTTGGGGTGAAGGAAATGTAAATACAAGCAACAGACACGGTGGATTGTAAACAGTAGCCAACCAATATTTTGGCAAGCTAATGCCATGCTCAGCCGTCACATCCAGCTAGGGCACAGTGCTCAAATTTTCCACGACACTATGCACTGAAGACCTCAGAGCACTGTGTGCACTGTGCACTGACTGTCAGTGCACTGACACAAGTGTGTGGATTGAGACATAGGGAATGTCATGTTTGGAGGAGAACTGGAGAACCACACCTTCACCAAAACCCCATCTCCACTTTTAAAAGGGACACTGTGCAGGAAATGGTCAAAAAAGGTACTGCAACTATGCTGCTCATTGAAATTGGGTTGGCTATCGCCAAATTTGATATTTACATGAAAGTCTACGAAATAATAAACAAATATTTTCTAGTATGGTCCAAGTAGAGTCATTTTTGCAGCTAAAAAAGGCTATTTTTGGAAATTCAAAATGGCGGACCATGGAGAAGATCCCCCTTTTCATGTATGAAAAGTGCAATTTTTCCAGTCATAATGAATACTTAGAATTTGATGGTGGTGGTAAGTATTCATGAAAAAGGTAAGATTAGTGAATGGGCAGCATGAATTCTGGAAATAAACAACTAAAATCTCACACAGTTTGCCTTTAAGTATGGCAGGAGCATCATTATATGCGACTACCTTGGTGCCTCACCCCTTGTCAGTTTGCTATTATCAGTGGAAGTGGAGCTAGTATCTAGGGTTTGCAACTCCCTGGGGGGAAATACGGACCTAGAAGGTAATTCTGGAGCTATGAGGACCCCCAGACCCCTGGGACAAGAGAGATCTCCCTTGTTTTTTGCGTCCCTTGGGCTAATGTTAATCATCTTTACACTGCACAGCGCTTCTACGGTTCATACGCACGGAGCTGACGGAACTTCCTTGGTAGGCTATATGGGACCAAGTAACTAATTTGCAAGTCGCAAGTAAGTCTCAAGTCCTTCCAATCAAGTCCGAGTCACGTCACAAGTTACGACACATTTGACCAAGTCAAGTCCAAGTCGTGCCAAAGCCAAGTCAAGTCCAAGTCCAAAGTCTTATTTTTTCCAAGTCCTTCGCAAGTCACCTTGTTTTCTATGTGCAATATTGAGAATTACTTTTGGTCATAAATGTATTACCTCTCCACACTGCTTTGCATGTCCCCCTTTGTCAGTCATGTCCCCTACGAAAATCGACCATAGTATACCATGATTTCATCTTTTTTTGAACATGGTTCGGCATTGGTTTTTGGTTTGACTACAGGTTTTACTATAAATTGAACATGGTTTTACTCTGAAAACTAACCATGGTTTTACCACGGTTTATAATTATTCATTAAATTACACTTGGTTGCCACTTCTTTTATCCAACGCACATATTGGTGACAGTCCTTGCCTGGAGCAATGTTGAGTTAGGTGCCTTGCTCAAGGGCACTTCAGTCATGGATGGAGGTGTAGGGAGGGGTGGGATTCAAACCTGCAACTCTGTGATCTTTAGTCCAACTCCCTAACCATTACACCACGGCTGCAAACAAGCTTTCATGTTTTTTTGGGTGATCATGCTACCCACAATTGATCATGTTTTTTGAGCATGGTTTGTGACTATGGTTAAACCATAGACACAAACCAAGAAAAAAGCATTTAACCATGAATAACCATGATCCATGGTTAGTCGGGAACCACGGTTTTCATGGTTACAAAAAACATGGATAAGCCATACCCATAGTGATACTATGGATGGTTCAGAGTACTTAGAGAGGTTACTACAGTAAAACCATGAACGATTTTCGTAAGGGGTTCTAAACAAAAAATAGTAGGCCTACTGTTTAAGGGTAAATCGTTACGTTTTTCTTTCCTTTTCCTTTTCATTTTTTAACCCACAAATGCACAGAGGTGGAAAGAGTACAGAAAATCTGTACTCAAGTAAAAGTATCTTTACTTTGCCTAAATTCTACTCAAGTACAAGTACCTATCTAAAAATCCACTCAAGTAAAACTAAAAAGTACTTCACTTAAAATGTAATTTGAGTAAAAGTACTTAGTTACTTTTAATTAGCTTTCCTCTTGAGAATGTCATGTTTATTTTTCTTGAATATCGTCCTCCATAACCTCTATCTCTTGCTTGGCACCAGCCATCATCCAATACATTGATACAAGATAGTAAAATAGTGGAAATGCTGCGTGCCATCCTGCACAATCTTTCATTTATGGCGGATTGTGGCATTATTGTGCATGGCATTTTGTCTCTCAGTCATTTTTTTTACTCAGTATTCAGGCCAGGTTTCAGTGTAATTGAGTAAAGTACTTGGGTCAAAATGTACTCAAGTACAAGTAAAAGTATTAATTTTAAAAGATACTTAAAAAGTACAAAGTATTCGTAAAAGCTACTCAAGTACAATATTGAGTAAAAGTATTTAGTTACTTTTCAACCCCTGCAAATGCAAATAAATATTCATTGACTTGGAACGCTATTGCAAGTCATTGCAAGCTAAAACTGTCAAGTCGAGTCAAGTTTCGAGTCAATAGCGTACAAGTCGAGTCAAGTCACAAGTCATTCCTAATATTGGCAAGTCAAGTCTCAAGTCAAGTCATTTGTGACTCAAGTCACGAGTCAGTCCAAGTCACAAGTCACAACAAGTCCACATCTCTGGCTTATGTTTTTAAACAGAGGCCGTAGCCTACTAGGTGGCGTGAGCAGCCGCGTGACAGGGAACCAGGGGTATCTCCGTGTCTTTCACAATTGTTAACATTTAGTTTAAACTATAATGGCACGAGCTGAGTCATCCTCATAACGATAACGAACGCCTTATCATATGAACTCAAATTGCACTACAAGTCGTCTTGTGATTTGCACGGATGTTGTCAGGTTGATATGTAGAACTAGATCCCAGTAGAAGGCTATATCTCTGATGGTTGAACTGCTTTCAGACACAGTGCGCCTGTTAGTCTCGCTTGTAGTGGTAGCAGTAGTTGGGCCTAGCTTTATTTGCTCCAGTATGAGCAACTGTTTTTGCAGTAGTAGTAGTAGGCTACACACAGCTCTAACACACCATCGCACTTCCACAGAACATTTTAAAAACACATGAAAGGGTTTTAACACATAAACAAAATAAACTAAACTGCCATCTCGCTTGCAGACGACTACGCAGCCTAGGCTACTAGTGACTTTGATATCACAGGCCAATCGTTAAAAATGTGTGTCGATAAGTAACAACACAACCATAATTTTTCTTGAGCTAACCTCAATAGCGGACGAATGTCTTCTCCTCGAGGTAGGCCTTAGTTCAGATGAGTAGTAAGTTCAGAACAAATGGAGAAACACAGCGAAAAACCACCAGTCAATGTAACAGAAAACAAAAAAACTTCCTTCCCCCAGCTGTTCAGGAAAGATGGCCACTTCCCCGTTCCTGTTTCAGTCAAAATAAAAGCCGAAAGTGAATTCAGCTACTACTTGGCCATCCCTTACTTCTTCATAATAAAAGTACTACAGTGCGTTCAATCAGAGAATTTGATAGGAAGGAAATCTAAACTGTCTCTGGTTCAATTTGCGTGACGCGAAGGTTATATTATGTTAAAGCTTTATAAAGCCAGTTTCCCACGTCTGCCACAAAGCAGCCTGCTCTAATCGGGCCAAATGAGATGTTGGTAGCCTACCACGCGGGCAAAGGTTGCTTATATTTTTTGAAATAACGATAACGTACGCCTTATCATATGAACTCAAATTGCAGTACAAGTCTAATAAATCAATTACATTAATTTGCAATGTGCATGTTGCTTATGTTCAGGTTGGAAATTAAAAAAGAAAACATCACATAATATAAGTCTCGTAAACATTTTTAAAAACAAGAATTCATGGAGAATGAAGAAAAAAAATAAAATAAAAATCTGTGGACAATCCCACAAGGGGTTCTGGAGCTCTGAAAATGACACCCAAAATGATTTGTCAGACTTGTGAGGTCTTCTGGTCAAACACTGGTGGGGTTTCCTTTCTATTTATAGCTTTTTATGAGAGTGTTCCTACTTGTCTCTACAAGGGAAAAAAATCAAGAGGCTATGTTGGGCACAAATATGTCTTCTGAAGGCCTAAACAGAGCACAGCCAAAAACTCCAGTACAATTTGTATCATCTTTGAGGGAATGCTATGACGATGCAGGATCATACAGACCAAAAACAAACTAATTCCTATCTATGTACCGGCATGCCAAATTTGAGCTTCCTACATGGTTTAGTTATTGAGCTATGGGCTTGTGAACTTTGACAAAAAAAAGAGTGTAAAAAAAATGGGTACCCCCCTCCCCCAGTAAAATTTGCTGTAACACGGAGAGTATACATCTTTCATTCAAATAAATTTACAGTGTTTCTCTTAAGTACCACGGGTACACTTGGTAATATTTTCAGAATTTTTTGAGACCTAAGTGCGCGGGCTCCTGTTGATTTGGCGTGGAATGACCCTGGTTTGACTCCCGACCCGCCAGGTTGGTGGGGGAAGTAATTAACCAGTGCTCTCCTTCATGACTGAGGTAGCCTGAGCATGGTACAGCACTGCTCCCTTGGGGCAGGCCAGTCAAGTTAAAAATAAAATAAAATCGTATGACCTTTTTAAAGACAAACATCAGGTGCATCATGTTCCTTTGGGTTCAAGTTTTTCTTTTAGTTTGTTTTATTAGTTCAACATTTACTGACATCACACAGCAGCACAGTGCTTTTCAAAAACATTCCCCTTTGCTTGTATGCTTTGGTGAAGACTTTGGAATGAATGTCCCCAGTCACGGAAAAGAAAGAAAGAAAGAAAACATCCAGGTGGTAAACATTAGTATCTGATCAAGTAAAAACCCAAAACGGCTGTGCATATCTCCGCAGAAACATTCCCTTTAGGTACTGAGAGCCTCTAGGTAGTGATGTTATTTTCTGCCAAGTTCTCGTGCCCTCTCAGTGGCGGTCTCCACGGCTGACATGGTGGCTGACCTCACACCCCCTTTCTCCAGGGCATGCAGGCCATAGATTGTTGTCCCCCCTGGTGTGCAGACCTCACCCCTCAACACTGCGGGTGGCTTCCCAGAGTCCCTCAGCACGCGGCCTGCACCTAGTATGGTCTGTGCAGCGATGCGCTGGGCCAGCGCGCTGGGCATGCCCATCTTCACTGCCCCCTCTGCCATTGCCTCCGCGAATAGGTACACAAAGGCCACGCCACTACCACTCAGACCTGTGTGGATGTCTATCCAGCTTTCAGGGCCTTCCTCCACAGAGCCACAGGCAGACAGCAGGTGCTTCAGCAGGGCGCCAGTCTCCTCTTTGGCGCTGGACCCCCTGGCGAACAGCAGCGCCCCCTCCTGGAACACACAGGGCAAGTTCGGCATGAGGCGCACCACGCCAACTCCTGGGGGCAACAGCTGCTCCAAAGTCTCCAGAGTGACACCTGCAGCCACTGACACCACGGTATGCCGCTCTGTTAAATGTGGCAACACTTCAGTGACAACGGTTCGGATGAGATGCGGCTTCACTGCCAAAAACACCAGCTGTGACCCCGACACAGCTTCATTGTTAGAATGCACAACATGCACGCCCATCTCCTGGAACCTGGGAAAGTTGTTGGCTGATGGGGCACTCACCGTCACATGTGCAGAGTTGATGCCACCTGATTTGAGAATTCCCTTCACTATGCCATATGACATGTTCCCTGCACCGATGAAGCCAACCTTAAGCTGAGATAAATCGTTTGACATGTTGTGCACGTGTATTGTAACGTAAACGGATTCTAAAAAAACTGCTTTAGTGCCGCACACAAACGGTAAAGGCAGGCCAGTTATCTCGTGCCCAAATGGTCAATGCACCCAAACTCGTGCTGTGCAGTGCGCGATGGTGCAAATCGTAGGAGATTTCAGGAAGGCGCATGAATATTGTCCAATCACGTTCGCTGAATGTTCGCGGAAAACCCTGGTCCAATCCCAGGCTTTGTTGGTGTCCTGTTTCAACCACAGCGAGCACGACGACTACAAACTTCCAACGGGATTATTAATAACTAAAAGCAATTATCACAAGCAAATAAGTAACACGTGTGTGTGTTTATTTTCGATTGTTTAGGTATTTTTGCGTCTTGAAATGGTATTGTGACCCTGCAGCTTAGCTAATTTCTTGTTTATGCTAGCGGAGTTTTGCTAAGCTAGCTAGCAGGGCACACTAGGGTCAATGGGAAGACAGGCTATGGTAGTAGCCCCTGTAATCCATAACCCAGCGATTTAATATTTTTTCTCTCTAATAAGTTTTTTTTTAAAACTATATTTAGTTACTGTTAAATGTGTTTATTGTAAACCCCTGACTCTGTATGCTGTGGGAAGAGGAGTGGGAGTGCAGCCCCAAGCCCCAGGGTGATAATTGTACTGTGTGGTAATCCAACAGAACCATCACTAAAACATTGTATCAATCTTCACCTGTCTCGGAGTCATCTTTATTCCAACTACAACACAACGCAGATTTAAATTCCAACCGGTTACATTAAACGGTGTCTAACTTTAATCTGTTTAATAGCGCAATAATTGCATAGAAAGGTCTTATATTTGTCTTTTTCGGCGTAGTTTTTTTTCCCGACTGCGATGAAGCGATGGCCGCCATTAAACAAATCACAACAAAGCCTCTGGTTGGACCGGGGATTCATTCCTCGAACGTGATTGGACGCTTCCGAGTCGCCTTCCTGAAATCTCCTATGATTTGCACCATCGCGTGCAGTGCAACGTTATTTGTGCGACAAAACAATTAGAGAGGAGCTGTGACGTAAAATATGCGCGTCCAAGTTCAATCCGTGGTGGTTGGGAACATGCCTGTTGTAGATGAACACGTAGTATTCAGCATGCCAACTACTGCTTGTTTTTTCTTAGATATGTTACTTTATAAAATATATTTTCCCAAGCATAAACACATCTGTTGAATGTAGAATATGAAAATAGACATTTTTCGAGTGTTTGAATCTGGCGTTGTGCTAGGCACCTAGGGTCTTACTGTGGGACCCCAAGCAAACACCGCTTATTCGTTTTGCGACCATGCTTTTCGTCAAATGTCCATGGGATGTATGGTGTTTTTCGTGTTATTGTGGTGTATGATTTTTGCATCTCGACGTGCCTGTAGTGGCCTTACGTTGGTACCATGATGCCCGGCGAGAATCAGGCGAAAACTGCTGGAGTAGCTCCAGACGGAAGGGCTGGAACTTGTGAGAACTGCGCTGTCTTGAGTGAGGTAAATCAGTTGTGCGATAGTAACTGGCCTCCTTATGTCTTGATTTTAGTTACATGAAATATATCACGCGTTTAATAGGTTGTCCGTTCCCTGTCTTTTCCTGAGTTGAAATAGATTTTGGCGACACAATACGATAGAATGGGAGTCTTAGCTATCATATTAAACATAGTTTAACGGCTATTGCTAACTTGCTAACGCTGTCTGAAGTGATCTTTGCTCAGCATAAGTGGTTAACTGTGTTTTATGTGATTCCAGACGCTTCATGAATACATGGCATCATTTCTGGCCTTGAAACAGAAGATTTTTGAAACAGAGTGAGTGGTTTGTCATGTTTGGTCTCTGCGAATTGTAGTAGCCTTGTTGTCATGCATTCTAATGAGCCATGATTTTGCTATCTCCCACAGCAAACTACTGAACGAATTCAAGGAGAAAAGTGATGATATCCTTTATATGTGTTTCTGTACTGTACTGATTTGATGATCATCTGGCTGTTTTTAAAGACAGTTGTAGTAGCAGTCACCCACAGTATAGACTGCACTGCAGACATGGAGGGACTGATGATGATGATGTCGTCATCATGATGCATAGACCAATATGTCAATAATGTCAGGTCAAGAATTTTTTTTAGTGCAAGTTTTGTTCTGGTTGTGTATACAGTGTGTTGTTTCCCAAAATGTTTGCCTTGACTCTATAATACAGTTTAAAAGAACCCAGAGGTAAGGCGTCATTGCTTACTTATTTTTGTTTATTTGTTTTTGATGTAAACTTAAAGTGGAAATGAGACAGCCTGTGGGTCTGCAGAGTGATGCATATTAAAGTAAAAGTCCGCCCTTTTTTATTTTCAAATATTTGCAGTATTTCCCAGCATTATTCATGAATGTGCATATAATTTTCGTCTATGTGTTTCCATTGCCTAGTTTAACAGTATAGCCAAATTAAGCGTAGCAATGAAAGTCTATGGGGGCAAACAAACAAAACATTATCAAATGTACTTGTAAAGTCATTTGAAATGAATGTACAATTCACCAGAGTGCAAAACAGCTATTTAATCCTGTCCTGTGATCATTTGTGGCTTGATGCTAATGCCTCCATTCACTTCCAGTGATTATGCTAAGCTATGCATATGATTCTGATTCAATAAATCTAAGTACTTAAAAAAGAAAATAGGCACATTCATGAATAATGCTTGGAAATACTGCAAATATGTGAAAATCAAAATAGGGTGGACTGTTCCTTTAAATAATCACCACAATCCTTTACTTATCTGGGAGTTCTTTTGGGTGTTCTTAATTTTGAAGACTATGGTATTCTTCAGGGTGGTTGGTTTGTTTGCTCTCACAGTTAATGGTAGTCCTTTGGGTGTAAACTTTGATTCACTTGATGTTTGACTACTCTTGTGCTGAAAGATGAGATCTGAATTCATTAATCTTCTATATTTTTAGAGAAAATGTTGAGCTGCATGGACACTTGGATCAGCTGCTCCTAGGCATAGCTCCATTTGAAAATGTGCACAAGAATGACATGCATATGCTGGATGAACTGGAGATAACCAAGGTATGTTAGACATTAAGTCTTTATGTTGTAACATGCAATATTTACAAACTGATTTTGTGAAATGTAAATAGGGTGATGTTTCTGTGTTAAAGGTTTATTTTTCATTTGTGAATTTTAAGTATGATTTCGGTTCTCAGCAGTGAGAAAATGGCTGTTTTTTGTTTTGTTTTTTCAACCAGAGATTTCTTAAGCGATGCCGTGATGGAGAGACTGACAGGAGCACTGACCCAGAGGCCAGGACTTTGTGAGTGAGCACTTCAGTGATCTTGGCTAAAAGTTGCTTAGCTCCACACAACCCTTGCCCATATTCTGTGTGATAATTCACCTGTGGAGAGTTGTATTTACTTTAGTAATGTTTCATGCTGCCACTTGGCTTTGTAATTTAAAGGAGCACTCCTGCCAATTTCAATATGCTGTTGTATTGGTCACGCTACCCTTGACTTGTCAGTACCTGGTGATGCAGCATTTTTTTGGCTCAGCCCCTTCCGAGATATGAGCTATTCTAATGGGGCAGCTTTTGTTAACATCTTAGCATAGGCCTACTCCAAATGTTTTCCCAAAATGTATCAATGTTTGCTAGTTGTCTGTTGATGTTACATAACCTTTTGGATGTTTTTGGGAATAAATCAAGATGTTTTTTTGATGTAAACAAACACCTGCCCCCATTACAATGACCAGGATGTCGGAAAAGGCTGAGGGGAAATAAATAAGAATAAAAACTCAGGTACAGACAAGTCCATGTTAGTGTGAGCTTTACAACTGCATGTTAAAATTGACTGAAATTACCCTTTAAGGAGCTGCTTCATTTGTTGGGAATTATTATTTGAAGAAAAGCACAACAATACCTCTTCTTAATATATGTCCTATTTATGTCTGCTGTTGCCCAGTCTTAGACTTTATATGTCTGCAAGGGTATTGTATAGGTACTCTAGGTGTAATGTATGTGTACTGTCTATGTCTAATTGTCTATGTCCACACCTAAAGTCTATGTCTATGTCTGCATGGGAAAAGTAATTTAAATTCTTTGTATGACCAGTGCATAAAGAAATTGACAATAAAACTGACTTGATTTGACTTGAAGCTATGTATGATCAATGCTAGTCTTTTCATCAATGTTCCTTTTTCCTATTACTATTTCTCTTTAAAACTGTTCTGGTTTCCTTGAGGTAAAATAAAATTCTTGCTTTTTGTTTTTTCAGGAAGGATCAGATCATATTTCAACTGAAACTCCTGCAAGGTTGGCACTTGTATTCTACATATATTTTCTGAATATTGTGCAATTGGCCTTGATTTCGCATCACCAATTAAACACAATTAATTTTGAATTGAGTGTGCTTTCATATATGCTGAATTTCTCTCTAGATTCGAATCTCAAGCAAAATGCTGAAGTGGCCTTGCTCCAAAAGGAAAATAAAGCCTTGGAATATAAACTACAAACAGCACAAGTATGTTTTCTCCTGTAACTTGACGATATGCTACTGAATTTCAAATTAGCTGGTGAATCATGAGTGCACTTCTTGACCTTGGCAAATGGATCATGCATGCAAACTCAAGTGTCGGGCGGACTGGGGAAATTATTTTTTTGCATGATTTCTAAAACTGCCCAAAACATGTATTAATGATAGTAAGGTTAACTTAAACATAGGTTTCATGTATCCTTAAATGTCAATATCTTCACCATCACATCCCTTCAGTTTGGGAACTGGTAATATGTGACGTCTGTTAAAAATCATTTGAAGTAGTATTAGAAATGTCTTAAATTTCATATTGTCAAATCTGGGGTAACCCTGCTACCGTCTGCTGTGCTATGATGTATGTTATATGTTGCTGTGGACAAATTTTAAACTTTTTTCTTCTTTTTTTTCAATCAACAAAGTCAATGGTGTTTTGGTGCATCTGCATGTTTTAACCACAATCCAAAGAGAAACATAGACGTAACTTGGTGAATATTAATGTCCAGTAGCTGCAAGAAGAAGTGTTTCACAATTTGTCTCTGATGTGTTAACAGGAAAAGTTGGGGAAATTGGAGAAAGAACTAAATAAAGGTAAGTTTTTTTGTTTGTTTTTTAAAGAAAAAGAATGCAAAGCACCATTAATGGGAGATAAAAGTCAGTGTAACGTTTAGGTCCATGTACTTTTTCTTTCATTCTTTATTCTGTTTTTGGAGGCACACAAGAGAACAAAAACAACATACAGTAGTTGTTTTTTTACGCTTGTAAATAACTTTTTAAGTTGAAGCCAGCTGATGTCTTTTAGATACTGGAAATTAAACACCGAATCACAGAAAGAAAAAGAAAAAAGAAACAGCCATCCTGAATTGTAATTTTGGTTTATTTAGGACCCAGATTTCAGGAGCTTTCTTTTTATGGTTCCTTGGAGGCACATTCTGACTTTGGAAGCCTATTCTCACTTGTTGCTACTTTATTCCAAAATGATGCTACACTGGGACCTGGCTGCTCTGTGATGAGAGTGCGTAGAATATTTTGTGATGCTCACCAACTCGTGAGATGGCTGCATATAGATAGTGCTACCACAAGGCAGCGTGCAAGTGCCACCACCATTTTGAGTAGGGCGCCCTTTGACAGAGAGTAAAAGATCGACCTCCTGTTTATGTGCTGAATTTAACGAATCAACTGGTTTAACCTTCTTAACATTTCATGGGAGTAGGCCTACCCTTCGCACTTGATTGTATTTGTCGAAGCGCCATAATCCTATGAACAGAAATGATCTCTTTGCTGTTCATAAGCATCATGCATAAACCTCCAACATTTTTCCCTTGTTCAACCAAAGCGTGCAGAGGATGTTAGTTGCTCAGACATTTTTTCAGATTCTATGAAAATGCAAGCGTCCAATTCAGAGGATTTTGACAGCTTGGATCAGCATCCCTCTGCAGTTTCCCAACTCATCTCTGGCCTCTGGGTGTAGCTGGCCTACTTAGAAATAGGGCTGTCCCTAACGATTATTTTTCTCCCGATTAGTCCATCAACTATTTTTTTCGAATAGTCAATTATCAAACGATTATTTATTTATTTTTTTGAAAGGGAAAAACTGTGATATGCCACTTAACTTTGACCTGAAAAATAATAGACAAATAAAGCAGAGTGCACCTAGGGCCATTTTCGCCGCTTCTGTTTAGCACGTACCTCGCGGCTCGCGCAAATTATTATTAATTTTTTTGCGCAAATCACGTAATCAACGGTATGTTGAACACTTAGACTTATTTACGCAATCTACGTAATCGATTTACGTTGAATAGTCGGGACAGCCCTACTTAGAAACTTATCTTAGCTTTCCAATGATGCCACAAATGTCTCAATACACCATGAACATTCGTTGTTTGAGTCAATTGCGGCTTTGCAACTTCTGAACAATCAACCGTACTCCAGCTAAAAAAAAAACAAGCAACAAAAGTCAATTTGCAGAGTGGTCTGAAAAATGGAAAATTGGAATCTCCATGCCATGTGACATCGCCATGTCACAGACCTATGACAAACATTGTTATCAGTAATGTCATAACAGCAAAGTGATGAGAGATGTACTAATGGATTGTTGGTTTTTTTTCCAACTGCTCATGTCATGTGCAATGTTGCTGGTTCAGTGTATGCACATATTTTTTGAAACCTAAACACACTTAAAATTTGACCTTTTCACTTTTCAACAGAAAAGAGCAGCTTAGGTGTTCAGACAGACAGAAAAGGTAAGTGGCACAGCAATGCTGACTGACTGACACACCCCACAAGCTTTTCACTTAACTGTAAGTCTATTTAATACACACCCATAACTTTATTTTGTTGTTGTTAACTGACAGAGCTGTGCTGTACAGAGGTGCAAACTGAAGTGCCAGAGAAGTGCAGTGTGTCCATGCAGACCAAACCTACGTGCGAGAGCAGTGTACCAGTGCAGACTGACCCAACAGAGGAGAGCATGATGGACCTAGGTACACGTGTTGTTTTTGTTGTTGTGATTGTGTTGATTTTTGTTTGTTAGACACTTTGCCCTTATCATATGGTATAGTGAAGAGTTGACCTCTAAGTAACTAAGACCTCACCTAGAATGGGGTTGAGCTGGGGGCAGTCATGGGTGAGCGGTTAGGGCGTCAGACTTGCATCCCAGAGGTTGCCGGTTCGACTCCCAACCCGCCAGGTTGGTGGGGGGAGTAATCAACCAGTGCTCTCCCCCATCCTCCTCCATGACTGAGGTACCCTGAGCATGGTACCGTCCCACCGCACTGCTCCCCATGGGGCGCCACTGAGGGCTGCCCCCTTGCACGGGTGAGGCATAAATGCAATTTCGTTGTGTGCAGTGTGCAGTGTTCACTTGTGTGCTGTGGAGTGCTGTGTCACAATGACAATGGGAGTTGGAGTTTCCCTATGGCCTTTCACTTTCACTTTCAGCTGTCACAAAGTGTCAATGAAATGAGTCCACCACTAATTTTTTCGCTTTATTTTACAGTGAAGATCAGGCGGCTAGTTATGGATCTCTGGTGCAATGTGGATCCACTGTCACGCTCTGCTTCTCCTCTTCTAGCTGGTAAGCTATCCATAAAAAGCCTTTTTGTGACAGAAGGAATACCATAGGATTGTACGTGAATAATAATTAGTGGTGGGCCGTTATCGACGTTAATGTGCTGCAATAATGTGAGACTGTTATCGGGCAATAAAGAAAACATTGCCCTTTAATCTATTGTCAAAATTGGGTTGGAGAGTTGCGTCACTAGAGCATGATTGACAGGCGCGGCGCTGCTTTAGCCTACTCCAGTCGCATCTCCTCTCCTCCTCTCTCTTTAGTAGTCTCCCAAATATGAACAGTGTCTGCATGCTGTTAACATTAATATCTCCACCGTGGTAAGTGTTGTGACTTTTTATAGGCAATGCACACAGATTTACTGGAGCCCTACATTTCAAACCAAACACCTCAGTCACGCATTGCATTTAACACAAACAACAGTCCTGTTACTGAACCACTAGTCTAAATCTTGCCTGTGTCATAGTTCCAAAACATTTTGTGTGGTCACTGCATTTTGAGAACTATCAAACTCATGTATCCTAGGCTATATTCTTGCTAAAGGTTGAGTAGCGGGTAGTTACGACGCAAAGAGATGCGAAAATGCCCATGTCGGTAAACACGTCTATAACGGTTGTCGCGGTTGGAAGAAAAAAAAAGAAGTAGTTTTGCAAACAGAATTCATTTTGAGTTGTAACTACTCTAACTGTAACTATTCTGAGAAGATCAGTCAAGTTTAGGCCGAGTTCTACTTGCTAGAGATTATTGTGTGGGTTCCTACTCTCCCTGTTGCGGAGATCTCTAAAGCCAAAAAAAGAGAGCTGCAAGCTTTCCCCTTCAGAATTCTTAAAGGAGCCGCATCCCTTTTTAACAGTCAATGAAACAGTCTCTCTCTCTCTCTCTCTCTCTCTCTCTCTCTCTCTCTCTCTCTCTCTCTCTCTCTCTCTTGTGTGATCATTTTTGTTTAAATGAATGTTTGATATTTTTATGTGTTGCCTATTTTAGCCTACATGTAGGCTACCACGAACAACCTTAAGTTTCAAAATGAACAGTGCTATGACTGTTAATGGTTCGTTAACATGTTTGACACACTTGACAAATAGCCTATTGCTGTGAAAGAGTTCATAATTTTCTTCATCGCCTAGTAGCAACAAGCTATGACACCTGTTCCCGAGACTTAGCCTACTTTTAGTCATTATTCCGGTAGGACGCATATTCTGAATGAGCCATTTTAATATAGATTAATCTAGATTAATTTCATAATTACAGTGAGATTAATCTAGATTAAAAAAAAAATCTATGCCCACCCCTAATAATTATATAATCAAAATAAAATAATAATCAAATATGTAATGATGAATAATGAATTTAATGTAAAGAATTCTCTAGAACAGTGTTTCCCAACAGGGGCTCTCCAGTTGGAAATGGGGGGGAGGGCGGCATTAGTCTGTCATTGTTTAATGCTAAGGTGGCCATTGGTGGGCTTATGATGTCAACAGTGTTCGGAGGGTGATGAGGTAAAGAGGGTGTTTGTTCAAAGAAGATTGAGATCCACTGACCTAGAAATGTAAGGGCTGGTTAACATTTACACCCCCCAACCTCCACACATGATTCCAGTTACGTTGTGATTCTGTATTTATTCTGCATCTCTAATGCAATGCCCCCCATCCCTTCTGACAGTTGGTCAAGCAGGTAAC
The DNA here is from genome assembly GCF_034702125.1 of Engraulis encrasicolus. Classification (NCBI taxonomy): domain Eukaryota; kingdom Metazoa; phylum Chordata; class Actinopteri; order Clupeiformes; family Engraulidae; genus Engraulis; species Engraulis encrasicolus. The sequence continues at coordinate 55,682,740 of NC_085861.1, read as the reverse complement.
CCTGTGCCTAAGGAACATCTCTCCCCGTCGCCTGTGCCGCCACCTCTTGTGGTTTTGAATAAAACTCCAATCAAATCAGCCATCAGACTTGTGTGTAATGAGACCCTTGTGTCCGTGGAGGACATCTTGCAGATGTTCATGCCACTGCCACCTCTGCTCTCCCCTGTCCACCAACCTGAATATCTTGGGGTAAGTTCTCAGCCATCCCCTCCAGTGGATTAACTTGCTGCTGAATGAAATTGCAGAATGAAAATGTTTTTGGAACATACCGTATTGGCCCGAATATAAGACGTGTTTTTTGTTATAAAAATAGTACTCTAAAAAGGGGGGTCGTCTTCTTTCCGCACACTAGAGAAAAAAGAAAAAAAAAAATTATTATTTTTATTATTTATTTTTTTTTTTTTTAACTTAACCTGAATGCGGCCATTAGCCTATGCTTCACAACAATGCCACAAAACTCAATAATGGATGGGTTAAGAGATTGTTTTGTCCATATCAAATTTGCAGATGCTTGTTTCGTTATGACTGTTGCACCGCACGTCTATCAACTGTCAATGTGAACGTGATGCGGACGACAGTGCAAGGGGAAAAACACAAGTCAATCGCAGCTCGTTGCTCTGCTATTTATTTGTTTGGTTTTACAGTCTCATCAGGAAAGCTTTGGTCGTTCTCTCTGGTCAGCCGACAACACCACTAGAAACTAAAGAAATGAAGGGTGATTTGACGAACAACCTGTAGGCTAAGTTTTGGATGCTGTCATCAGCCAATCAATGGTCATCTGTGTGTGCGCGAGAAAGCGGTGACAAGCGGTGCCTTTGACAGCACAGAATAATGGTTAGGGCAAGAGATTGTCTTGTTCATATAAAATCACGAGGAGTTTTACCCTTGGTACGGTACGAAATGAATATCAATCGGACTTCTAATGTTAACGTGGTCCTGATAGGCAGCGCATGGGTTTCAAGTGCAATGCGTCAATCTGCCTTTGGTCACGTTCGGTTTCTACAGTCCAATGGAAAACTTTGGATGCATAAAATGAACGGCGATTTGGCGAGACGGCTGCTGGTTAGATATTGCTGTCAACTAAGCATTTTGCAAAATCTGTGCATTGCACAATAGATTGCCTATCTCTACTGGACTGGTTGCCTGGCTGGCGCAGACTAATGGTCTGAGTGTAGGCTATGTTGCGTCGCACTTTAAACAGGCGGGCCCAGGCGGCTGTAGCCAGTAGGTGCCTATTGGCGCTTGACAGGTGAAGTGAGTAAAGAAAGGAAAAGGATATGAGTAGCCATCTGTGGTCTTATATCATGGAAACTTCATGAAAATTATATTGTGAAATTTGTTCTTTGTAAAAAGCCTCAGATTTTCCAACAAATTAAAAACTGCATTTTGAGAAAAGTTTCCAATGTGAAACAAAATTAAGTCTTCAAAAAACTTTTTTCCCCTAAACATGAGCCTGAAAGTGGGGCGTCGTCTTATAATCAGGTAATAAACTAGTAGAAATATTACATTCAGTATGGTATTAGACACTAAATGTTACATGTTAGAATGGTTATTAAAATGGACGTGGATTTACATTCTGGTATTCTGCTTTCAAAACCTGTCTTGCCATTTTCAGGGTGATGAAGATGATTGTATGCAGTTGTCAGAGAAGGATGAAGACGAAATAGAACACCACATATTCAAGGAGGAGGATATGAAGGAGGTGAAGCTCTCACATAATAAGGCACCCCCAGTTGGCTTGAATAGCCTCAGGAGTTTGGCAATTTCTTCAGATAACCACAAGGAGGCGGTGTCACCCACAGAGAGTCCATCAGAGGGCAAACCTGATCAACACTTCCTTGCAGTTAGGCAAGACCAGGAAGGAGAGGCCCTCTGTTTGCAAGTGTCCATGAACGTCAAGAGCAATTGGAGTTCAGCTGTTGTGCCTGAGGCTTCTGAATTGCCCAATGGCAATCCAGAGAGTGAAGAACGACTAGTGGATGAGGACATGGAGGCTGAGATGGGGATAGATGACGCAACATCTGTTGATAAGTCATGCAATAAAAGCATTGCTGATATGAAGTTGAATCCCTTTGCTATGTACAGTACATCATTTGTGAACAATAACCAATCAAATGGCAATCACAGCAGTTCCTCCGCTGGACCATCAAGAGATCCACATTGTAGCATTGTGTCAGGTTACACAGATGGGGTCAGGCATTCAAAGACCAAAGTGGAAAACACTGACGTAAAACACAACCGCCTGGTCAATGGTACTGCTTCACCTCAGCATGTTGAAGCGTCAGTATTCAGCAAGGAACAAAAAACCCCTCACAAAAAATCATCAACTGACCATGACAATATTCTGAAACCTTGGGACAAAAATTGGATTATGCAAAACAATGAGGGATACCCAGGCAATGCAGTGCATTTAGAATCAGTGAAAGGGGAACAGAACAGACTTGATCAAACCTTTGATGTCATGGAGCTCGGCACAGTAGCACAAAATGGACAAAAAGACAATGATGAGAACCCAGCAAGTTCTAGATTCACAGAACTGGAACACAAGAACAGGCATCGTCATAGTCTCATTCATGGTGATGCCAACTCCACATTGACGGGCTGGCCTCACACATCCTCCTATGATGTCAGGAACTCTGGTGAGGAAATATGCAAGGATCTGACAAAGTCATCAAAAAAAATCACAGAAGATGGATGTGTGGATACTGAATCCTCTGAGGATCTAGAGCTTTTTGGTCTGCAGCGCAAGGTTCGTGGGGCCCAGTCGAGGCAGAGGCCAAAGGGGTCTCCTGGAACTGTTAACGGCTTTTCTGAGAATGGGAAGGAGCACTCTGAGGAGGAACCTCTGGAGGATACTCTTGCATGTAGCATTGATGTTAAAGCCCCAAATTACATGGTTAGGGGAGATGGAGAGTCGGCAGAGAATTCTCCAAATGAAGAGGCTCTCAGTATGGCAAGCCAAAGGCAGGAGCCCCAGAGGTCTCCTGGAACTGTTAACGGTTTCAACAAGAAGGAGGAGGAGGCTGACTCTGGGGAGAAATCTTTTGAGGATCTTCTGGCATGTAGCAGTGATGTTAAAGCCCCAAATTACATGGTTACGGAAGAGGGAGAGTCAGCAGAGAAGTCTCCTAATGAAGAGGGTATAAGTATGGCAAGCCAAAAGGAAAGTATGACTCAGGGAGGAAAGGAAAGTATAGCTCGGTGTAGTTGGGGCAAGGCTGAACACTCAAATAAGTGCCTCAATGGTATGTCGGCACAGGAAAACAAACAAAACATGCAGCCTAAAGCACACCCAGAGATTGCATGTCTACCCCAATTAACTGAAGACCAGTCCATTACAAATCCACCAGAAGACCAGTCCGTTATTACCAATGGCACTCCCACACCAAACTCCCCAGTAGATGGTATAGTTCCTGAGAATGGCTTTGAAGATGTTAGCTCTGCACTGTCCAAAGACGAAGGCTTGTATACAAGGGTCAAAAGCATGACACGTGAATATCCACAGCCTACGGGAGTTACCTCTGTAATGCCCCCAGAGTGTATAAAGAACATTCGTTCCATGATGGGGCCGCCTCTCCGCCCTGTAGTGCTCCCTCTACTGGCCACCCCTCCCAAATCTGTCAGATCGGAACTGCGCTCGGGACCCGCGATAGCCCGCCTGTCCCAAGATGGCTCAGAGACGGCCACATCGATGCCTTCTATGAACCCAACACTCCAGAATGGGAGCCTTCATCCGGTGTCTTTATCCCCAGCGTCCATCACCACCCCCATCATAATCACAACACCCTCCCCTTGCAAAAGCGTCCCTTCCTCCCCGCTGCAGTTTGGCTCGGCCACCCCAAAACACGCTGTGCCCGTTCCCTGCAGACACCCCGTGTCGGCGCTGAACTCAATGTCTCCTGCCGCTACGTCTGCCAACTCAACGCCACCAAAACAGGAGAACTCCATGCAGATGCTGGACTCCATGTACCCTGAGCTGTCTGCCCAGGCTCGCACGCTTAGCATCTTACGAGGAAATGTCAGCCTCGGCAACCGGAACACCTGCACCGCCGGTGGCGGCAGCGGTTCTGAACCCAGCACGCCACCGACGCTAACCAACGGCAACAGTGGGGTGCCCACAGTGACGCCCAGCTCCCATTTCAACTCCGTTGCAACGGCCTTCACCAAAACTCAACAGACGGGAAAACGGGCCGGAACCAATGCGCCGCTGCCGAAGAGTGCCAAGAAGCTGAGATTGGGGGGTTCTCCGGTGACCATTGGCACAAGACCACCATCGGATCTGGCTGTGGCACCACTGCCAGACAGTGGCGAAGCCAAAGTTCCTCAACCAGTCCGAGCAGTCAATGGGCTGCACGTGGTGAAGAAGGATACGGTTGCTCAGGTGGAAGAGGTAGCTAACGGCAAGGAGGGTGTTATCTCTGAGGTGCTGGCTAAACTAGCGAGCTCTTGTTTTGATCTGCTACCAGTGGTCAGAAGTCACGTCTTCATCAAAAGGATCTCCTCAGTTCCCATACTGACAGAGGAAGAGAAAGCGGTGGTGAACGATTTCTGCACAAAGCACAAGGTTGGTGACAGTCATCATTTTTTTCTATTATTTTGTTTTAAAATAGGGAAAACTTATACTTACTATGTATATGTCTGTATTTGTTTATGGATAGTCAAATTGGTGTCCATATGTTTAAGTTTCCTTCCTTGTGTCACCAGTGTAACAACCTGTCTATCTGACCCGTGTCCCTCCAGTCTTTATCTGTGCAGTTCCTGTCCGCCATCTTGGCTCAACTGAAGGCAGAGAGGACCACACTGAGTGAGAATTGCATGCAGAGCCTCTGCCGAGTCTACACTGCTCTTTGTCGCCAGAATAATGATCGGATCAAAGCCAACACTCTGGCGTATAGCCTCCTGAAAGAAGGTGAGTTTTCAATGGAAAGTGTGTGTGTGTGCGTGTGTGTGTGCGTGTGCGTGTGTGTGTGTGTGTGTGTGTGTGTGTGTGTGTGTGTGTGAGAGAGATAGAGAGAGAGGAAGAATATGTTTTGTTGCAAATGACAAAATGTCATCCATTTTGGGAAATTGCCATTATGGTATTGGACATTAACAATCAGGTTCATTCACATACTATATCTCAAACTATTACCTGAGCTAAATGAAGGCCAGGAACATGTTTTTAAAATCCATATATTTTTTAATAACTTAAAATGATGATAATTCAGAAATTTGAGTTGAAAATGATTTTGGGTTTGGTTTATTTATGGATATAGGTATCTAAGGGATTACATGTAAAAGCATTGTAGCAATGGAAAATTTGCCAGCTTCTGCACGTTCCCCATATCAACCCTAGAGGGCAACAAAGTGTTGTCATTTTGCGAACGAAATGCATTTTATATAGGTTTAAAAAGTTCTCAAAATATTTTAAGGGCAAAAATTTGCACATACAGTAGATGAAAATACGTCTGAAAAGTCATTTCAATATTAAAATGCAAGTCAAAAAAAGTTGTTTAAGTAATTTGACAACGGAGTTCTTCATATATAGATTTATTTTAATGATGAAGTATTTGAAAAGTCTTAAAACAGAAGCTGTACCTGCCACCTGTACCTCAACCGTATAGGAGTCTTGACAGAAAAACAATGTGTGTGTCTCATTTGTGCTACTGAGTCTCATTTACTACTATGCTCTTTGGCAGGCAGGAGAAAGGCAGGCAGTTAAGCATATCTCCATTAGCAGGGTGAGTTGAGGTACAGTATGTTTTGGATATTACTCTGCCTGGCCAAAACAAGCTCATTCACTCTAATATGTTGTTGCAACACCTTTATCTGTGATAAGTGCAGTGTTTTTCAAAGTGGGACACAAGGAGGCATCACAGAGTGACATCTGATTTTTATTTAATTTTTTTCCCCCAAGGAAATTATTTCCTGTCTCTCCAAAAGTAATACATTTTAAGCCCTCCCCAACATTATATGATAAATTGTCATGAATTTGAATAGCATAGGAAATTAACACACGTCCCTCTTTGTTTTATCTCACCAGTCACCTTTCCTTTGATTCCGGGCAGCGCCGCGATCGTATAATCAGTCCTGTGCGGGTACTGCTGTTGCTTGGGGGGGCTTGGAAGCATCTAGACCCTCCGAAGGGGGGAAGTTTGAGAATCACTGGATTAGTGCATGTCTTTCCTGTAGCATTGTTTCAATAAGCATCGGAAATGTCACAAGATTTATTTCCATCCAGTATTGTATATATTTTCACCAAGATCTTGCATTGATGCTGGTAGAGGCTGACTGCCAAGCAAATCCTTCTACAGCACATTCTCTATAGTATTAAGGTCCCGACTCTGTGAAAATGATGTCTTGTGCTCCCTGGACCACTGTTTCTGTGAGCTCGATGAATCCTGACATTGTAATCTTGGAATATTCTGTGCCATCAGCAAGGAAAAATCAATTGATGGAATAACCTCGTCACTCACTATGTTCAGGCAGTGGTGTAGTCTACTTTTTTATGGTGGGTATACTGTATATTTGAGCATTTTTTGAAGTGGGTATACTGTATATATTTGTGCTATTCAAAACAATGGATCAATCAATTTTAAGTGGGTATACTGTAAACCCTGAAATTTAGAAGTGGGTATACTCCGTATACCCGTGTTCTACGTAGACTACACCACTGTGTTCAGGTTGTTGACTGACCTTATTCTTTTAGCACATACTGTTGCTGAACTTAGACCTGACAGCAAATGTTTAAGTGATTGCTAATGCCAATGATTTCAGCCTTCTCTTTTTTCATGGTTGTTTAAGAAATGAGAATCAACTCATTGCATCTGGTTCAGGGAGCATGAGACATCATTTTACACACATGGATTGGCCATTACATAGTCACGAATATAACCTTGTTGAAAATCTTTGGGATGTGCTGGAGAAAGCCTTGGTCAGCATTCAGACTCCTCCATCATCAATAGAAGATCTTGGTGAGAAAATAATAAAACAATTGCTATTGTGACATGTCAGACATTTATCAAAACAATGCCACAGCAAATATGTGCTATAGTCAAAGCTAAAAGCGTTCCAACAACAAATTGTGACCTTTATTTGTTGTGGCGACTCTTTTTTTTTGGCCGGGCAGTGTATTATTAAGAGCAATTAGTTTAGTACAGTGAGAGAGTGAGGTAATGCTGTAATTCCAAACCCACTAAAAGTGTAGTTTTAAATTTAGTCTCATTTTTGATAGTAGATTGTAGAGGTGGATTGTTAACTAGTTTTAGGGATGCAAATTATGGATTAATTCATCAATCGTTAGTTGATTGCCTTATCAATCGACTTACGATTGATTGATGAGCGACGTTTTTCCCTGAAATCTCAATGTTTCTCAAAAAAAAGTACTAAATCTAAAAATTAAAATTGAGATAAAATACTATATTTATTTATTTTCTATCTAAACGAACAGTCCACTGTGTTTCAATAATAAAGTGTGTTCTTCTCTGACCTGAGATGAGATCCTCCCGACCTACTCATCTTTTCGTTGCATTCGGCGCCTTATAGGGACCTAATAGGGAACACGTGGAACAATTTGAACACCCCTGCACGACTAGTAAATCGACCCAAAAGTTGTTGCACAAAATGAAACGTGGTGATTTCCTACCTAGATAAAGAAATGGCACTGTAATGAAAGGTGTAGTAACACATTCTGAGTACTTTGATTTCGGCGCATTGATATCTTCAGTCCTAGTCCTCTCGCACAAAGGGGGAGGGGGAAAGTGGGAGACTAGAAGTGAAGGTATTAATGTGTCGAAGTACTCCAAATGTGTTACTACGACTTCCATTACAGTGCCATGTCTTTATCTTGGTAGGAAATCGCCACGTTTCATTTTGTGCATCAACTTCTGGATCGGTTTACTAGTCGTGCAGGGGTACACATGGAACAATTTGGTCACTTCTAACCCTTTGGTGCACCGTGTAATATTTTTAGCAGTTAACTTCCAGAATCCATGCTGCCCATTCACAAATGTAACCTTTTTAACAAATGCTTACCACCACCATCACCCTCTAAGTATTCAATATGACTGAGAAAATGGCACTTTTAATACATGAAACGGACCATCCTCTCCATGGTCCGCCATTTTGAATTTCCAGAAATAGACAATTTTAGCTGGAAAACTTACTGTGCTTTGTTCATACTAGTAAATATTAGTTAATTATTCAGAAAATATTCATGAAAAAAAATAAATTTGCAATAGGCAGCACAGTTTCAATGAGCTGCATAGTTGCAATACCCGCTTTGCCCACCATCTTACATGGTGCACCTTCAAGGCACCAAATGTGCCCGGCGGCCAAGCTAATGCTAACGAGTTTGTGCCGCGCGCATGGCTGACTGGGGGCACGTCCGAAGATGAGGCAGGTCGGGAGGAGCTCATCTCAGGTCAGAGAAGAACACACTTTATTATTGAATCACGGTGGACTGTTCCTTTAAAATTCCTTTAATCCAAAGGTGATTTTAATATTCCCACTATCCACACCCCTCTTCACACACACTCTTCACATGCCCATTTCACCTGGGTCTCTTGTCAGTTGAATTGGCGATTAATTGCGATGAATGTTTTTAATCGATAAACACATGAATCGATGAAATTCGATTAATCGTTTGCATCCCTAACTAGGTGTGTGTGTGTGTGTGTTTGTGTGTCCAAGCAGACTTTCCGAACGGTCCCAAGCTTCTTGTCTTCGTGGTTACAACTTGGCCCCGCCTCCTGATCTGTAGTAGTGCATTGTCCAAAGCCATCCACACCGTCGCCCATATAAGGGCGGAGGGGGAGGTGCTCCAGTGCCTCAAAGCCTACCTCCACTGGGATGCGGTGAGTAATGTGAATGGTTCATAGTTTCCTTGTCTCGGCTGCACTAACTGTTAAGTAGCCATATGCGTTGGATAGAATCATGTGTAATGATCTTGCATTTGCATTTGCTGTGTGATCAGTCTTTGTGGTGAATGTTCTGTTAAAGTGAATTCCTTTACTGCCCCTTTCCTCTCAACTCTCTGTTGTGAAGAGTGACAATTTGTCTCAATAAAAACAAATGAATAAATAAATTGTACTCTCAAACACATGGTAATGTTATATTTTAAGATCCATTTCATGGCCTTTTTTTTGTTTTGGCCTTGTTTGTTGCAGAACCCTCCCAGTGTACCTCAGCTCCTCAGCAGCATGCTGGCGTCGCTATGCGCAGGAGGCGGGATGCAGTTTCAACATCACAGTCGGCACGGTGACGACCTGTGCCCCAACTCGTGGGAATACGTCTTTGCTGTCGACCTCCTGTGCGCCCAGCAGAAGTGGAAATGGACACATGACAACATCATCAGGTAAAGTAGTCCGCAGGCTCATCCGCATTACCCCTAGGGAGGGACATTACCGTGGCGGATAAATGCTTTGCTTGAACATTGAAACTGGATTTACTCGTCTGCCTAGTCTCTTTTCTCACATCATGGTCAATGTTAAAACAACTACTTTTGTGACATTTCAGCAGTTCATGAACTTAATCAAAAACTTGTGCCTACTCACCTTGCACTAACCTCATAATTCCTGCGAATTCTGTATTTCCCCACACATGTAATGTTGCTGTGCATTTCCTTTTTTGTAATTTGGTTTACATAAAGGTGTATGTTAAATGTATGTAATGTAATGTAATTAAAGGCACAATTGAATTGGCTCTGCTGCTTTCCATGGGCTTATAATAACACAAATGGCTGCAAATTCTACAAATGCTGCAATGCTGCAAATGCTACAATTGCCTCTCTAGTTCTTTTCGAGTGATACTTGACTTGCAAACTCACATGTTCTTAGAAGCTATTTGTTCTAACAATCTGCAGAAGCAAGTGACGAACTACTTGATGGTTCACCTAATCATTTGTTTGCTTTTTTCTGCCCTCGTTCTCCCTCCCTCCGCCCTCTCCTCTCCGTTGGTTCATCCTGTGCAGTAAGGAGCTGTGGCCCATCATGAACAGTTGGGCGTCCCAGCCCCGCTCCCAGAAGGGCCCCATAGCCGATGTCACAGTGGCAGCTGTCCTCAGACTGATAGGTGAGTGTGGACGCTCATAGTGACATGGTGACTGTGCTTTGCCGTGCTGGGGCAATGATCTTAATCATACATTATAATCATAGATTATACAGTATACATGCATTATTTGCGTGTGTCTCAAGACATCAAAATTGTGACTCGAGTCCAAGTCAGAAGTCCACATCTCTGCTGTATTTGTCCCATCCTGTCACAATTTTTTCTTGCGTGACTCGCTGTACCTTGACGTGATGACACCATGAGTCAGCTGTACTGAGGTGTGTGTGTGTGTGTGTGTGTGTGTGTGTGTGTGTGTGTGTGTGTGTGTGTGTGTGTGTGTGTGTGTGTGTGTGTGTGTGTGTGTGTGTGTGTGTGTGTGTGTGTGTGTGTGTGTGTGTGTGTGTGTGTGTGTGTGTGCGTGTGTGTGTGTGTGTGTGCGCGTCTTGTAGGGCGGCTTGGACAGCAGGGCATGAAGGAGAGGTTCACCACAGCCGTCCGCAAGATGGCATCAGTCATCAACGTGCTGGGCAAGCAGGGTCAAGCTGAGGGTAGGTGCCATCAGGACTGTTCCATTATGTACAGTGCACTGCAATGAGTACAGACACTGATAATAGTATTTCAATACACACATGCTATTTTCGGGGTTTGAGTAAGTTTAATACAACTGTGAAGCTTACCACAAAAAATAGGTGAAATTGCATAATTTGAATTTCATGTTTTCCATTTTTGTGAAGTTATGGTGGTGCAACAGTGAGTACACCCTAGACTGAAGCCTAGTTTGTCTCTTCAAAACTCCCCATTTATGTTTGAATGAGTTCAGATCATCATTGGCCATTGATGTGTGTTTATGGTCTCGAGTTGGATGGCCCATGAAGGGCAATGAGTGATTGGCATACAGTGATGCTCAAAATAATGCCAGTGTCAGAGGTTTTGGAATGGCCTAGACAGAGTTCAGACCTGTATCCCATTGAATACCTGTTGGGTGATCTGAGCAAGATGGTGCACAGGAAATGTTCTCACAATCTGTGAGATTTGGAGTGCTTTTGCAAGGAGCAGTGGACATATATCGCCACTTCAACATGTGCCACGCCGATACACTCTTACCCTAAAAAATACTGAGTGCTATAATAAAAGTCAACGGTCCTGCAACAACATACTGTATTAGTTCAAGGGTGTACATATTTATTCAACCATGTTATTTTATGTTTAATTGTTTCCCTTTAAAGCTTTTAGTTTGTTTCTCAATTGCATTTTACAGGTTAATAGTTTAGATTAAAGGTGGAAAAAAGGATGTGAAATTATTTGCCTTTCTGTTTTCTCACAAAAACTTGTCATTTGAACAGGGCTGCGTAGACTTTTTGTATCCACTGTAGTTGACTTGCGATGCGTACTAAGGCCATCATCCTACACCGCGCACCTCTAAAGTGAGATGATGTAATTGTCCTCTCGGTGTGTGTGTTTGTGCTCTTCCTGTCAGGGGTGCCATGGGAGGTGCAGCTGGCGACTGCCTACACCATATACGACCTGTCACCTAGCAACCCCAAAGAGGCCCTGGCGGCGCTGGCGGAGTGGCGTGCGGAGGCCACGGGACGCGTTCCTGCCGGAATCACCAGCTGCCTTACACAGATCTCCTCGCTAAGCAGGAAGGCCTCCTCCTGAGGACACACACACACACACAGCTTGTTGAGATGTTTTTTCTGGGTTGTCTGTCTGCCTCTCAGTCTCTTACACACACACACACACACACACACACACACACACACACTCTCTCTCTCTCTCTCTCTCTCTCTCTCTCTCTCTCTCTCTCTCTCCTCTCTCTCTCTCTCTCTCCTCTCTCCTCTCTCTCTCTCTCTCTCTCTCTCTCTCTCTCTCTCTCTCTCTCTCTCTCTCTCTCTCTCTCTCACATTACTTTCTGTCTATATCACACACATACACACAATCTCAGTGGACTAGTAAACTAGTACAATTATTTTGCACTTTCGGCTTTGCAGCATTTTAACGCTATAAGAGTTTGAGTAGGAATCTGCAGCCGGCATTGACCTCATATGTGGTCCATTTGTAAATATTTGTTTTGTAAAGTTGTTCTTTGTACATAATGTTGTGAAAGAGTCCTATTTGTGTAAAGTAAACTAAGAAAAAAAAACAATCCCAGAGCACTGTAGTATAATGTTCAATCTTCTGTAATAAAATTTCTTACTTACATTTTCAATATGTCTCCTGTTCAGTGGATTTGGTAGGAGTGGAGTGTAGTGTAGAATGAAAATTCTTGGAGGTACAATAACCCTATTGTTTTTCTAACGTTTCTTTTTTTTTCTTGTCTTTATGCTCTGTTGTTTTTTTCTCAATCAGGTGAGTCTCGAGTCATTCGCAAAAATGTTTATAGTTGATCAAATTCTACAGACTTGCAGGGGAAGGTGCATCAGAAGCATCTGCGCTGCGCTGTCCAGTTTTGATCTGCAGATGGCACTGTGGTGCCTCTGCTGTGGCAATGTGAATAGGGGCTGTGGTCGCAGCAGACGTCACCTATTGGCCTTATGTTGAAATGTTTTAAACCATCACTGATTTCCATGGCAGATGCTTTGCACACTTTTGTCTTTTGTCAAGGCGAGGACGACATCAATGCTGTGCTTGAAAGTTTGATGATTATATTTATATTGCTCTGCTATGGAACTTTGATAATTGCTGCATGAGATGCAAGGAGAAGACGGTAATAATTTATCTCTTGAGATGGCTTCCAGTGTGCCTGTGTGATTATCTGTGCGTGGTTCCCTCTTAGGCTCACACACACGTTCCCAGGAGCTTCTTTAAATAAACGACCAAGTTAAAATTGCACAGTGTGTGACTTGGATCTTTAAAGGCTCCTTTCATGCTTGGTGTAATCACCAGGGCTGATGTAAGGCACTGTGGGCTAATTAGCCATCACGTGGGTGCCACACTTTTGTTCTGGTACTGCGCTAAGGGGGCAAGGAAGTGAGCCTTGGCGTCTTATAATGGTATGTTCCTCTGCACCTGTCTTTCACACTTTGCTCATCTAGATAAAACGAATCAAAACATGACCTGTTTCTGGGATGGATAAACTAATAAGACATTTTTGTTTTAGAGTTTTTGTTAAGCGTTTACATACCTATCTCTTTCTTACTCTCTGTGTGTTGTGAATGATGAGCAGATATTGAATCTTCTCATCTAGTTGCTGTAGCCATCTATGTGAAGAGAGAGAATGGTTTTACCCTAACCTTTGATGTTAACCTTTCAGACGTCTGATAACTAAAAGGTCAGTGGTGTTTGTGCTGTGTCTCCTCCAACTTCCCCCCTCAATCGTGCATGTGTGCGTGCGTGCGTGCGTGTTCAACAGGGAGAAAGAAGGAAACACTATCTCTAATTCATCTGTAGTGTTATGTAAATGTCATTTTCAACAATACTCATCCGTGAAATGGGAAGCCTGTCTTCTCTCCGATATCTTGATTATGTTCGATGTTGAGAGGCTGTCAAGGCAGCAACAGGAAGGGAGAAACACACAGCCTACAGTTCTATTATCAATAAAAGCATTAAAGGGTGAACATGGCCATTCAACTGGGAGACAGAAAATGATGGATGATTCAAATTCATATGCTCCCAGTAGCCCATATCAGTGTGTTTGTAGCATTTCTTGCAGAACAGCTTCCCCCCTGATATCTTGTTTGTAATTCCTTGCAGGGGGGGCGTCCATGTTGATTTTCCATATACTGTACGTACCTCTTTCTCCCCATGGAAGAGTCGTCCTCATCTTTTTTTTGTCATTCAAGCGAAAGGGAGTTTTTCCTCACCCCTGATGCCACCAGGGGCCGCACCTGAGCGCCCAATCTCTGTGCGACTATCTATGACTTATGATAGGCCCAGCCACTATGGACCTTACGCATCTAAGAATCCTGGTCCTAACCTACGTTGACCTTATGACTCTACATTCTCTGTCTATCTCTTCTCCCTCTGCCTTCCTGCTTTTTCTGCCTCTCCTCTATACCTCCTTTTAAATCTATCTACAACAATGTTTTTTTTTTTTTTCCCATTTGTTAAGCACTTTGAGTTACATGCCTTGTATGACACAGTGCTATACAAATACAATTATTATATTATTATTATTATTATTATACCACCAATGTAGGCCTCTGCTGTGAGTGACTTGGCAATAAAGGTATGAAGGAAGAAAATGGGGTGTGGAGAGACTGGGATGGAGGAGAAAACCGTAGCCTAATGGAGGAATGCAAATCAGACAGAGAGAGAGATTAAGAGAATGGCAGGGACAAAAAGGAGCAATAGAGGATGAGGGAGAGAAATTAAGAGCGGCCAGAGTAACACCCAAAATTCCACAACTCCTTTTGTTTTGTTTCTTCTGCTATTGGACTCTGGCCAATAGAGAAAGTGGTTGGCGGTAGAATAAAAATAACAACTTTTGGGGGGCCTATACCGACAAGTGCAAGGCAGAGGTGAGAAATTGAAATGGTGAGGGGCAACAATACACAAAAGGTACAGGTGTTTGCTATTTTGCTGCCACTTTACAGAGCTGAAGGTTGTCAGTTGCAATGGTGGCTCGTGGGGGCCGTCGTCTGGTCTGCCGTCCTTCCTGCGTCGGGGCTAAATATGGAAGAATGGGGGCTGAAGAAGGTACTTGTCTGACTGAGATGTACCCGAACCTGGCTGTCTGGCTGGCAGCATAGTGTATGATTGCTACTAGTAGTGTCTTTTGGTTTATTGTTGGTTAGGCCTAATTGTAATCACAATTTTATTTGTATCATTATGAATATTATGCTTGTTGGACTATTTCAAACAATATTTTTATTGGATCATTTTGAATATTGTACATAATGTTTCTTTTTCTTTTGTCCAACAAAACAAAATGAATGTGACATGACATATCTGTCTTACTGTATGTCTGTAAGAAGAGCCTTTCAATGACATATCTGTCTTACTGTATGTCTGTAAGAAGAGCCTTTCAATCACACCCTGTGTGCACCGTCCCCTTCTGAGGTGATAATGAGAATGAGACCAGACAATGGACCCAGCTTGCCTTCTTGTGCTCAGCCTGTATAGGAGGTGGGACAGAGTGCATCTTATTTGACCTCAGGGAATACAGCTGAGTCTCACAGTTCACTTGTGTCTGTGTAAATGAGCTTAATTGGCTTATTGTGACCACATTGATGTTACCGTTTAATATGCAGAGCTATAAATGAATCATTGAGGAAATTATTTAACAGCCCTTCAGGTCTTTAATCAGTAATTATGTGAGCTACACTCAACACTTCTCCACACACTGCTAGCACTGACTCCACTTCAGCTGAGCACCTCTCTAGAGCTGCAGCCGATTGCATTAGCGTTGCTATTCACTTAAAGGTACACTGTGCAGGAAATGGTCAAAAACGGTAGGCTACTGCAACTATGCTGCTCATTGAAATTGGTTTGCCTATTGCCAAATTTGACCTTTTCATGAAAGTTTACTAAGTAATAAACTAATTTTATCTAGGATGGCCCGAGTAGGCCCTACAGTGATTTTTGCAGCTAAAAATTTCTATTTCTAGAAATTCAAAATGGCGGACCATGGAGAAGATCCCCCTTTTAATTTAATGTATGAAAAGTGCAATTTCCCCAGTCATAATGAATACCTAAAATTTCATGGTGGTGGTAAGTATTCATGAAAAAGGTAACATTAGTGAATGGGTAGCATGAATTCTGGAAATAAACAACTACAATTTTTGCACAGTGTACCTTTTAAGACTTCAAATGAATACACATCCCAGTGACCAAACTTGACACTGGACAAGTCATTAGAATATGGCTGACAATGGGTGTGCCACCTCCAGACCAGTGTTGCAAGAGGTGTCTGATTAAATCCGGCCCAAAAGGTTCTCAAAAACCGCCAAAATGCGCTAAATTACAATTTCAACAAATTGCATTGATTTATATGGGCCCAAAACTGCAGAAAAAAAACGCCAAATGGCCAATTTTTCCCAATTTTACCCGCAGACAGCCATCCCAAGTAGCCCAATTGGGCGGGTAACACATGAAATAAGTTGCATTTAAAAGCTAGTACTCTCATTTTACATTAGAATGTGTTCATTCAGCTCTAACGTACTCAAGTTTTTAATGAAAAAAATCAACCTCAAAAGCCTGAATGCAGCATATAGGCCTACTGTATGTGTCTCCAGGCTAAAATGGGTTAATATGTAGAATTAGATGCCTGGTTTGCCATTCAAATAAGATTGTGCATCTGCGTTCAGATGGAGAACATGGACATATTCTAATATTCTTCCAGATGACGTAAAAAATGCACCCATTATTGATAGCTTTAAATCTAGAATCAAGACAAAGCTGTTCCCAGATGTTTTCCCCTAGCTTAAAATAATAGCTTTCCCCTAGCTTTAATAGCTTTCCCCTAGCTTAAATTACATATTCTTTTTTAATTATTATTATTATTTTTATTTTTATGTTTATTTAATTATTTTTTCATTTAATTATTATTTTACCTTATGTTTAATCTTAATGTTTTAAATGTTTTTTCCTTCTTCCTTCCCTGTTTGCTTTCATTTACATTTGTTAACTTTGTGAAGCACATTGAGTTGCACCTGTGTATGAAATGCGCTATATAAATAAACTTTTCTTGCCTTGCCTAATGAAGCCTACATGAATATAATGGGTGATTTTATAATTACATTGACCTTTTAAGTCCATGGGCTTTATTTGCCAATCCCACTAACTATTAACTGCAACCAATGATGTTTTGGACATCAGCACACATTTATCTTTCATATTATACGGAAAGTCAAGACATAACATTATTTTCCTCTGCAAGAATGAATATTTAATACTGGTTTTGACGTTTTCATGATCAAATGTCAGATTCAGTCTTCATATTAGCATGTAAAAAATTTTGTTTTGTCTAAGATAAT
Organism: Engraulis encrasicolus; assembly: GCF_034702125.1. Taxonomy (NCBI): domain Eukaryota; kingdom Metazoa; phylum Chordata; class Actinopteri; order Clupeiformes; family Engraulidae; genus Engraulis; species Engraulis encrasicolus. The sequence goes on along the minus strand of NC_085861.1, from coordinate 55,665,797 downwards.
TGAAAATGTTGATTCACAGTAATTATTGCAATATGAAAAAAACTGTTATTCAACTGCCTATTGTGCTTTCCATTATGCATTAAATTGGCCATTTTGTGTGCGTCCTGTGTCAACATGTTAACCGTATCACACACTGAAACCCCCCTCTATAAATCAGTAAACGTTTGGTCCTAAGTCCTATGACCAACGCCATAAAATGTCATTACCTCTTGATGTGAAGACTGTTTGGTAGGTTTTGAGTTCACTTCCTCCAGAATTGTATCCATTCTTTTTTCTGGTCTTAGAGAGGGAAAATTGCCTATCAACTGTGTTCTCAACATATTCAGAAGAACCTGAATTAGAAATAAAAAGTATCAAAAACCTAGATAAAGCCTTGACATGAAGACAAGACATGAGTTGATTAAGGTGTTTTGGTGGAAGTGAGGTCTTCAGTTAGCACAACACCTTGAAAATGGCTGAGTTGTCAAGCTGTGTCACCGTCAATTGTGTTAAGCTTCAGCTATGGCAGTTGAGGAGGAGTATGTTTTTGGCAATTTATCTCCATATTGATAGACAAACAGTATTTGTCAGACACAGTATTTGTCCATAACACTGCTGAAAAAAATAATCAAGCAAATGTTCGTTTTCATTAAAATATTTAACAAATGATTTAAGATTAAGCTTGGCAATTAGTTTGTTTGAAAACTTAAAGGTGTACACTATGGAAACATCTGGGTCATTTATTAAAAATAAAAACACTGATAATTGATGAATGAAGAGAAGACATCGGAGCAGCTCAGATGGGATGCTTTTTCTTTTTAATTCAAGTGCACAACATGTTAGGGACTAACGTTTCGATGGCAAGCCATCTTCATCAGAGTCCATGAGTACTGAAGAGAGAGGAACCTAGTTATCTGGTAACCCCTGATTTGACAGGTGCAGGCCTATGCGGTGTGGCAATAGGCGATTGGTCCTTCTCATCGGTTGCTCATTGAGTCCACACCCAGGAAACAACTATTTACAAGGAAAACACCATTACACAAGTGAAAGTGCATATAAATAAAGAATATAAAATACAACAAAATATATGTACATAGGAATGCCATTTTGGAAGGCTAGGTGGATACTTATTAGTCATAGAAGCCTGTGTAAAAAGGGCCTATACATGATCCCAACATCATAGTATGATAAACTTCCTCAGACTTTTACAAAAAGCAGGATAGACTCAGCTCCTCATTGAGGCCAGAGGGTTCAAGCGAATTTAGTGTAAAAATCCAAAACGCCTCTCTGCGTAAAAGTTTCTTAATGACGTCACCGCCTCTAGGTGGAGAAACCACCCGTTCAATGCCCCAGAACTTGAGCGAGGCCGGTGATCCATGCTTGGCTTCCATATAATGTCTTGCCATAGCATATGTGGTGTTATTAGTGCGTATAGCAGTTTTATGCTCAGCTATCTCCTCAATTTCAATTGACGTTTAGTTTGGACTACGTAAAACTTTTTTTTTTTTTTTTTTTTTTTACTGATAATTGATATTTTGCTTTTGCCAAAAGGACAGTCTAATTGTATAGAATCACCCGAATGCATAGTCATAATATGGTGCATATCACCTCAATGTGGGGTGCTGAGTTGAAATAGAAATATGTAACAAGAAGTATAGTTTGCCTGTGCATTCAGACATCATTATGGCCAATCAAACCAAAAGAACAAATAGCAATTTCAACAGAACCAGGCCGCTCCTAGGAATGTTCCAGAATCCATCCACTTCAATTTCACATCTTCTCACTTTCTGACAGTTTCACCCAGCTACACAAAGGGTGTGACGAATCAATTCTGCACTCTTTGAACTGGTTTTCATTCGGCCCACTTTTCTCTTATATTAGATCTAAAAATAGTCTTCAGAAGCCAACCCTCTGGTTGCATAATCCCTTAGAAGTGCAGTGTCTTGCACTTCTGGAGTCTTGTTAGCATTGTATTGGTTTATCTTTTGGGACAAATTGGGATATTTTCACACCGCTGCTGATTTGGTCTGTGCCACCACCAGACACCAAACTAGTTTCTGTGCTGCAAGCAGGTTATGGTATCTGGTGTGGTGGTCTGCATTCAAAATGACAAACCAGAATTTATCAATACTCATCTGAGCTGATGATGCATTTACACGCACGCACATACGCACACACTCCCTAATCAATTCTACATATTTAATCTGCCAAGACATGCCAGCAGTTTGATAAGATGACGATGGGCGCACCTTGTCAGGAGAACGCTCTGCTTTGTCTCCTCCCTAATCTTCACATTCAACAGAAGATGTGTAGGAGATTCATCATGCAGAAGCTTTTCTTATTGTTTTCTACCACCATCACAGAGGACGGCCTCATTTCCCTTTCATTCCATAATTTCTCTCATTTCGACATTGTTTTGTGATAAAAGATTCAGACAGGAATAGAAATTTCTGCCA
>NC_085861.1:55645862-55650862 GCF_034702125.1 Engraulis encrasicolus | reverse complement strand
GTTTGGGAAATGACCCAGACTGCGCCCGGTTGCCCATGAGTAATGGTGCCGCATATGGTACAGTGAGTTTGCGCCCTGCACCACAGCACCAGCAACACACCCCCACGCACACACACACACACACACACACACACACACACACACACATGTCTCATTGATTTTAGTGAGTGTGTCAAAGCTCTCATATGGATAATGGAATGGGATAATATTATTATGGAAATGTCCATCACATTAGTCTGTCTAGGAGATGAAAATGACTGAATGGTCTGGGAGACAGACTTCATATTCCCCCGCTGCGCTGAGCAACTCTGAGTTGAGTCGGTATATTGGGTTTAAATTTACAATGAGGTGCATAACAGTAAAGGCAGAACACACATTCAAACAGTCTATCTCCGCTTGTGTCTGCGTGCATGTGTGTGCCGTGCGTACATGCATACCCCTGCTTTTGTATGTGCATGGGCTTATGTGGGTGGGTGACCACTGGGTACAATAAAATGTCATTTTCAGGCCCACTCTGCTCTGTGGCTAAATGATTGACGGCCTCATGTCAGTGCCACTTACCTATTTCCCAAATTTCACACGCTTGTATGACCAGTGCATGTAAAGAAATTGACAATAAACTTGACTTGACTTGACTTGGCTTTACAATCACAGCCAAGCACCCTCGTGCAATTCAACAGCCACTGCTCACAGCCTACAGACTACATGCCAAGTTCAGTAAGTACGTCACCTGCAGCCCAGAGCTCTAAGCCCCAATACACAGATAATGTTTGTCTGTTCTTGGCTGTAAATTGTTTTCAACGTGTTTGCTTTTGTGTACATTCGAGCAAGCGATTAAAAAAAGTTTAGTTCCAAGCCATTGAGCTTCTGGGAGCTTGAAGATATTTTGTCGCTTTCTAGAAACATTGTCGACTCTATTCTAATTTTGATGTAGTAGGGGTCTAATTAATTACGAACTTTTGAGTAGAGCAAGCATATTTTTGTGCTTTGATTGTATTTGTCTCTGTCTTTCTTTTCTTTTGCTCAGTGTGCTGTCCTATTATCCCTTTCAGACACTGTGGAGCTCATTACATGACATTACATTACATTGTGCTGAACAGCTTGGGCTCTCTGTTGCCTCTTAGAATAGGAGAGATAGTGCTTGTATGCGTAGCCCGTTTTCTCAGGATGAGATTACGATTGGAGACTGATATGAATGCAAGTAGATGTTCAGCCACACACTTATGCCGTGTAACTGAGAAGAGGATCAGTAACTCAAGGATCAGTGTGGCCCTTGATGCTTGCCTCCTCTTAAGTATGGTACAGTATATCACTCTATGCTTGCTGAACTTCTACACTGACGCTATCTTCTGTTTTCCTTTCTTGCTGCCGGACTTAACCTTAATAAGTTATTTGATAAGATTTGTAATATATAGGCCCATCATTTTTTTCAGCCTTTATTGTTGTTAGGACAGTGAAGGGAGAGACGTGTAGGGTTGGAAATGGCATTTCTGTTTACATTCTTGATGTACATCCATTCTATGTCTAGCTATCATATTCATGTGTGTGCTGCTGTGTGTGTTTGTTTGTCCAGGACATCAAGGACCATGTGGCGTTTGTGATCACCGTCACCACGGCGCTGGCTGTGTTCCTCAGCGTGTTCGTGCTGGTGTGCATCGAGGCCGTGTTCAAGAAGCTGCTGCGCCTCTTCTCCCTGCTGGTGTGGGCCTGCCTCCTGGCCATGGGATACCTCTTCATGTTCTTTGGAGGGATCATCTGCCCCTGGGACCAGGTGAGCACACACAGTGAGGCTATTTCAAAGTTGGGGATGCGACACATTCACAATAGCAGAGATGTCAAAAGTAAAATTATAAGTGAAAAAGAAACACATTTCCTTCCAATACACATAACTTGAGTCTACGGAGTAAGTGGATCAAATGTGTGGTAGGTTCTTGTTAGGGTTTTGGTGTTTTTCAGTAACAACATGGGCTTTCTACTACTCAGTATTACAATGGAGCAAGTGGTGTAACAGCTATGTCATATCACGTGCTAGTGTTGTACTTACACAATGAATTTACTTTTACTTTTACTGTTGATTCCTCTGCACAATAGTAAAAGTGTGACAGAGTGGTCTTGACACTTTGTACATGTTCTGAAAAATATATTTTGTTATTTGAGAAATAGCAAAGTTTCAATAGAGTTTCAAAGGAATCTTCCTCATATATCCACCAATCCAGTGTGCAGACCACTGTCTCCTCCTACCACAGAACATGTACAAGGGCACCTGTGACCTAATGGGGCAGCCACGGCCCAATGGTGAAGGAGGTGGGTCTTGTGATCGGAGGCTTTAAAAGAAGTACTTTAGTGAGTATGTTGGTGGCCTACACCCTCATCATAGCCGAAATACACTTGAACAAGACAGCTAAACCCTGCATTGCACCAGAATTGTATTAAGTACCTAACATCGCTTTGGTTGACCGCTGTGTCTTATCTAATGCACTAAAGGTAACTTGAGGAACAGTGAGGTATATAATTACATCCCAGAATACAAACAGCAGTGCCTTGTAAAGTAGTGTAGGGCCTAACTTTATTTATCCCAAGGGAAATTAAGGACATTTCGCTTCTGGCACTCTAACTTTCAAGTTTAACTCGGTCTGTCCTTGAGTCTGAGAGTCTGCCTTGATCTGAAAAAAATCCATAACAACAATGAATGCTGTGCATATGTCTTTGGATTTAGAAGTTGTAATGTTGACAGTTTTGGGGGAATTTGATTGATTGATGGTGGTCATGAGTCTAGGATCTTTGTACGGATAAGTTACAAGCTGTATGTTATTAAATGTAAAAGACGGCATGTTGGTGGAACTTGTATGACCCAAGATAAATTCTGTTTTGGGGAAGTAGGCCTAGTTAAAGGGTACTAGAGTCAGATTGTTTGTAAAACTTGAAAGAGAATCACATACAAATGAAATGGCATAGACCAGGGGAAATGTATAGTCTACACATACGTAAAATGTATCTGAAATGTGAACAGGGAGGGAAGTGAGAGACATTTATTTGTAGACATTTATTTGCTGTCTTTATTTAAAGACATTTATGCTGGCAGATATCCCCAAATACCGATGGAGTTGAATAAATGTCAGAAGGACTTACTCCAAATCACAACGTGCAGATACATCATCATGTCCCTGCAGAGTGTGACTGAAGATGACAATTTTGTTAGGTTTACAGACACAGAAAAATCTTCACTATTCTTTCTGCTTTTAAAATCACATAGATTATGTTTTAAGATTTTACCAGGGACTCAAGGGACGGCCATGGAATGGATGCTGGCATTTTTCTCTGTTTACAGAAAAATGCCAACAGCCAGGGGGTTGGCTTGGCACAAGACTCACTGTTTTCATGCGCAAATTTGTAATACATCAAAATTCTTCTCTGTGCGTCGCTGTCGCTGACTTTGCCTTGGGGACGGAGGGGCTGCGTCTGTGCTGTGTCGTGGTCCCAGCCCTTCCGAAGGGCTTGTGTAATAGTGTATCTGCAGTGTAAGCTCGCTGCACATGAGAGGAGGCTGCCAAATCTGTCAGAACCTCCTCACTGCAAAAAGGGAAATCTTAGCAACCTTATCTTTCTAGTTTCAACAAGCAATATTTGCTTGTAAAGTGTAAAAAAAATATTGGATAAAGAAAAAAAAGTGCTCCATAGATGCTTTTTACTTGAAATTAGAACAATAAGCTCTCAAGATTTGATGTTTTGCAGTGATCCTTCTCCTCCTCATATCGCCCAAGTCCCACTACCCCCTGCACATACTGCTGATATAGCTTCCTTTGGGCACGCAGTGCAATTTTTTTTAGATAACAAGCTTTGAAAAGCAGCAGCCGCCTTTGTCCTTGGCACAGACGTCGTGGACTCCAGAGTCTTTGAGGTTCTGCTTTGTTTGAATAAGATAAATGTTTCGAGAATAATGTCTTGTCGTCAACATAATAACTTAGCAGCAGCTGTAAAAAGGTGAGTAAATTTAGCACATGTAGTTTTAAAAGGCTGTGTAGAATGGCAACAGTATTTTAAAAAATCAATGTGGTTTGGCAAAGTTATTTCAAGCAGTGCTGTCCTTGTTGTCCTTAGGCAGGGGACTCATCACACTGGGCTAAATAAGGTAAGCCGAAGTCACGTCACGCTTCATTGTCCGCTTCATCTCTGGTCAGCTCGTCGGTGTAGAGCAGTTCTCAACCTTTTTTGAACTAACGCCACCTTGGCCTTATCACAAGCCTGCCAACGCCCCCCTGACCTCATCATAAGCCTGACAACGCCCCCATTAGTATTGCAAAATGAAATGGTCTAGTGCCCCCCAATGGCATCTAAGCACCGCCCCCTTTCAGCTATATCCTTCTCAACGCCCCCTTAGAGCTCCCCAACGCCCCCTGGGGGTCTGTACCGCCCCCGTTGAGAAACACTAGTGTAGAGGCACGGGCTATTTGTTCATAGGAAGCCCACTGGCTTGTGGATGATAAACGTGAACATGAGCGAGTAAATCCCCAAGTGGACATATGGGTCATGCAGTCCTTAAAAGGGTTGCCCTGAGTCATTGCCAGCTGTGTGTGTGTGTGTGTGTGTGTGTGTGTGTGTGTGTGTGTGTGTGTGTGTGTGTGTGTGTGTGTGTGTGTGTGTGTGCGCGTGTGTGTGTGCGTGTGTGTGTGTGTGTGCGTGTGTGCGTGCGTGTGTGCGTGCGTGTGTGCGTGCGTGTGTGTTTACTGTCAAGCGTGACCTGTATCACCACCTGTTCATTGCTGCAGACTCAGGCAGGTGTTGCTCCTTTCATTACTGGAGGGGATAGTGCAGTACAGTAAGTGTGTGTGTGTGTGTGTGTGTGTGTGTGTGTGTGTGTGTGTGTGTGTGTGTGTGTGTGTGTGTGTGTGTGTGTGTGCGTGCGTGCGTGCGTGCGTGCGTGCGTGTGCGTGCGTGCGTGTGCGTACGTGTGTGTGGAATACAATCTCTCCAAGCCTGAATCATGAAATCCACATTTGATC
>NC_085861.1:55630862-55633362 GCF_034702125.1 Engraulis encrasicolus | reverse complement strand
TGTGATGAAGGAGTGCAATTTCAGAAACTCAATCCAGACTTTCACCCTGATGAGGAATTAAAATAAATAATTATGAATGAAATCAAATTAAAGGAAAAGCTTCTCTTAGTCAGTGGTGAAGGGAGGAGGGGAGACTGAGACCCAGTCTGGCGCCCTATCCTCTGGGTCACCTTCCCCTGGGATCTGCAATATCCCCAGTGGAACAACATCCTCGTCACGCCCATCCACACCAGGCACATACACAGCTGTTTGGAGAGAGGGATTAATTAACGGACAGAATTTGGTGTGCAACCCTCCCCATCCCCCTCTCTCTCTGTGTTTGACATACCTGGAATGCTGTAGACTGGACGCTTAAATGATGAAAGAACAAAGTGTGTGTGTGTGTGTGTGTGTGTGTGTGTGTGTGTGTGTGTGTGTGTGTGTGTGTGTGTGTGTGTGTGTGTGTGTGTGTGTGTGTGTGTGTGTGTGTGTGTGTGTGTGTGTGTGTGTGTGTGGGTGTGTGTGGGTGTGTGTGTGTGTGTGTGTGTGCGTGCGTGCGTGTATGCATGCGTGTGCGTGTGTGTGTGTGCGCGTGCGTGCGTGCGTGTGCATGTGCACGCATGCATTGGTGTGTGTGTACGTGCTTGCGTGTGCTTGCATGCATATGTATGTGTGTTAAATGAACACAGAGGTGCGTGTGAGAGCACATCATAAGCACTAATGGGCCCAGACAGCTGCGGTGACATGTATAAATGGGGTTATGGGCTTTTGGTGTCATGGACAGCGCACTGTTCTGATTAATGTCTCCATGTTATGTGCCCTCATAGGCCGCGGCATATAGCACCAGCCATAACACGAACATGACACATGGAAATTCACACACAGGCATACACACATAGATGTGCAGTACACACACGCGCACACACACACACACACACACACACACACACACACACACACACACACACACACACACACACACACACACACACACACACACACACACACACACACATGCGCGCACACACACACACACACACACACACACACACACACACACACACACACACACACACACACACACACACACACACACACACACACACACACACACACACACACACACACACAGACATAGTCACGGAAACACACACACACGGATGCACATCCATGCATACTACACATACCTGTACACTTGCAGTCGCAGAGATATATAGACACACACAAGCACGCACAGGCATCAGTGAATTCAGACTACGTTTCAACATGCATCTTCATCAGAGTCCTCAGAGAAATGGTTTGCTAACGGCCAGATAAATTGGAGATCTGTAACAGGTAGGGGGTGCACACGTTTACAAGCGGCACCCCCGTTTACCAACCATTAGTTGATGAGTTGACTGTACACCACCAAGCAGACCAAGACACAAGAATAGGGTTTAACAGGATTTCTATATTTATTTTTCTTCAGTTCTTAAACCAATACCCATAGTCCTCCCCAGGCAGGAGGGAGTCCCTTAGTCCATGTTCCCACCCCAGCAGTTCACCAGTCCGATCGCCTGCCCAAAGGGCCCCCGTCGAAGCAACAGTCTCCCAGTGGCCCGTGAAGAGCCACCACCTCATCATGGCCAGGCTGGGGAGCAGAGGAGGGCATTAATATCCAATGCAGATCTCACCAATGTTTTTAAAATGGCAAAATACGGAGCTACCGTTATGTACAATCAGTACACCTGCTTTAGTTACACACGTGAAGGGATTGTTGGCACACTAGTGCATCACACAATAATAAACAGTTGTACACGCAGAACAGAACAGTTGGTGGCACAGCAAACCAGTAAGAGCAGCCATCCGCGATGGTGGAGCACTCAGAGGTCTCCGCTTATGGCGGGGGGTTTAACAGTCACTACAGCCGAGTGAGGCCCAGTGGAGGACAGAGAGTGAGAGCGAGCGAGAGCGAGCGAGGGAGAGTGAGGAGGAGAGCTAGGGCCGGGTGCAGCTTGCCTGTCCAGGACGGAGGGTTGAGCTTCAACTTGAAATGCCACAGTATAAACACATGAGTCCAGGCTACGGAATTCACTTAACGTGCGTCGTGGCTTGTACTCCTGGGCCGAGGTCGCGCTTCCTCGGTATCCCTGCAGGTTGCCAGGTCCAGATCTTTAGGATCCCTCGATCGATGCGGTTCCGCCTCCATCCTGGCTCCGACCGGTTACCGGCATGGCATCCCCTCCGTCCGGCAGCTGCTTTGCCCGTGACCCGTCTGCGGCCATCTCCCCCTCTGGTGCTCGCTCGCCACCTCTCGCTGCGTCCTCCTCTCCCAGCGTTCTCCTCCATCTCAGCACATCTGCGATATAAGAGTGCTGCCCCAACCCATCTGCTCCAATCGCAGTTGACCTCCATCCTTCTCCACACCTGTAACCCAGTAATTAGTAATTCAGTGTGTGTGTGTGTGTGTGTGTGCGTGCTCTAAAAAGTCTTGTTTTCTTTTCTGTGGTCTGTCACCTAAAAGTGTCCGTTGGAAACAAAG